>NW_012151174.1:5093442-5095600 GCF_000956105.1 Propithecus coquereli
GAGGACTAGATCATGAAGCCAGTGGGAAAAATTTAAAACTTGGGATAAAGTTAATCAAGCCCATATCACACTTAACATTCTTCTCTATTAAATAAAGGTCACTTCCTTCAAGATACTATTTTGAGCAAATAAGATTTCTGCAATTTTGCAAGACTGAAGTTAATTAAACAGCATATCGAAATGGAAAACAGATGTCGCAGAACATTTTAAAAAGATTTTAATGACATTCAGCCTGTTTTCTTAAACTTGCTTGCAGTTGCTGTCGGACCCTGAACTTCAGTTCAAGAGTTGCTGGAATGGGAGGATTTATATCAATTTCATAGAACTGGCAGTGGAAAGCCTTCCAAAGAGAAGTACAGTCGGAGGAGGCCTTGCAGAGATTTTTTTCTCCACGACCTGACCAGCTTGTTTGGCTTAAACTCTTGAACTCTTTAAAATTAACATTTTCCATCTTTCAAAAGAACTTTCCACACCACCAACTCTGATTTCAGTTTTCAATGGTCCTTTCCGGCATTCTCATGCTCAGTTATCTAGAAAGTACCTGCGAGGGTGACTAAGAAACTGACATCTGTCAATTCCAGTTCAGAGAAAAATCACAGCACGATGAAACGTATGGAAACGAGAGTCACAGCGAATTCAAGTACAGGCATCCATGGCTAGATGTTTAGTGCATTTTTCCAAATATTTGGAGAATACTGTATCCAAAATTCAAAACTACAAAGTTCTCTTTAAAGAATCAAAATGTCATCTCTGAAGAGACGAAGCAGGTTTAACTTTGTCAAAAAGTATATTCACAGAAAGAAAATGTAGAGTAACCAAATAGGAACTATAATCTTCTCCCTATTTTTCTTCTTTTGTAAGTCATCCTTTCAAACATCTCTTAAGATGTTTTCTAGTGTTTGAGACATCTGATCATTACTGACATATGTCCCAAGTAGCACCGCAAAATTCACAAGGACGAATACGTTTTATACAGCAAGCTCAGCTCTCCATTAACAATGGCATGCATCATTTTTCCAAGTTCCCGCTGACATGGCAATTGAGGGGAGGCAGTGAACTGTCACGCTGCCTGTTCATATTATATACACATCCCCCCGCAACCTGCAAATCAGTTGTTTTAAACTGAATCAGCTCTTTCAAATCAGGGAAGAGATGACAAATAAATGCTACAAGTGTGAAGCAAAAAGACAAGGGGGCGGTCTAATTAGAGCAGTGACAAAGTAGATCCAAAACAAAAATCCACACAGCAGGTGCGAACACTGATCTCCGGCAATGGCTCATTTCCGGTGATGGCTTCAGGATGTGTGATGGGGACAGTCCTGATTATCATCAGAAGGGCCTTTTCCCTGTCTAGACTTTTTTTGATTGAAACATAATATTTGTGTATATTTATGGGGTACGTGTGATATTTTGTTACATGCACAGAGTGTGTAATGATCAAATCAGGGTCTTTAGGGTACCCATTGCCTCGAGTATTTATCATTTCTATGCACTGGGAACATTTGAAATCTTCTCTTCTAGCTATTTTGAAATCTATAATATATTGTTGTTATCTCTAGTCACCCTACTGTGCTACTGAACGTTAGAACATATCCCTTCTCCCTAACTGTATGCTTGTACCCATTAACCAACCTCTCTCCATCCCCTTCCCCACCCAAGCGCCCTTCCCCACCTCAAAGAAAAGGGAACTCTCATATACACGGATGGGGGGCATCTGAATTGGTACAGCCGCCGTGGAAAACAGGATGGAGATTTCTCAAAGAACTGAAAATGGAACTAGGATAGAACCCGGCAGTCTCACCACTGCGTATTTATCCAAAGGAAAGGAAATTAGTATATCACAGGGATACCTACACCCCCATGTCCACTGCAGCACTATTCACAATAACAAAGATACAGAATCAATTAAGTATTCATCAACGAACAAATGGATAAAGAAAATGTGGTATATACACACACACGCACACACAACGGAATACTATTCGGCCATGAGAAAGAATGAAATGTTGTCATTCGCATCAGCATGGGTGGAACCGGAGGTCATTATGTTAAGAGAAATAAGCCAGCAACAGAAAGACAAATACCAAATGTTCTCACTCACATGTGGGAGCTGAAAAAAGTGGATCTTACTGACGTAGAGAGTAGCATGATAGACACC
>NW_012151174.1:5095650-5097896 GCF_000956105.1 Propithecus coquereli
GCGCAGACTCAGCTTTCCCGCGGGACTCTCCCTCTAGAGCAAAGGCTGTTCGGACAATGGCTGTAAATTCCACTGTGGTACAATGTGGAAATTTCCAAATTCCCCTTGTTCATTTTGTGCTTGTTTTGGAAAATCTGGGAGATGTCCACAGACAGATATATGGAGTCTCCTGAAGGATGTTATTAAGAGATTGCAAAACTGAATCACAGGGAAAGTCAAACTGCAAGACAGCTCCTATTTTCAGGCTTGATGCCAGACCTGACCCAACAAAACAAGCAGAAAATAAATAAGAACAGCAAGTAAAAAGCCCAGTCAGCAACCTCGTTCACACTCCATCTACAGCAGAGACGGGGTAACCACCTCCGATCAGAGTTCAGGCTAAACTACTCACAGACCTAAAGTCACAAAACCGCTCACTCACTAGAAAGTGAACAAAACCATAGACTCTTCATTATAAGTTGAGCAGAAGTTTGAGAAGGGGATGGCTTTCCACAGGACTCCTAATGATAGGACAGGAAACATCACCGTTAACGTCTTTTACCAAAATCTGTACTGTCCTTATTTTTAAAAATCTCAAATGTAATAGAACCATATTAAGTTTCTTTCCTAGACACTGTGCTATTTGCTGGAGACTAAAAAATGATTTATACATTTTTATGGATAGGATAGCCTAGGGGTGTAATCAAGCATCCAAAGGGATAAATGCCACTCAGTGTGACAATGAATTGAATCCATCCACCAAACGAGTATTTATTGAGTGCATACTATGTGCCAGGTGCCGGGGCAGGGAAGGCAAAGAACAAGACAGGCACAGCCTGGTGGCGGAGAACCCACAGCCTGGAGGGGAGACGGCCTTGAGAGAATAACTGCGTGAGGGTCATCCTGGGCGAGAACCCCAGTGCCAGCCCGGGAGGACACAGAGCGGAATCTCTTCCAGTCTGCTCCTCCCGGATGGTGTTTAAGCTGAAGATGCATCGGAGCTGGTCGGGCAAATGCAGAACAGAGGAGAGGCTGGCAGGTGGGGAGGCCACAGGTCCAGAAAGAGAACCCGAATCGCTGAAAATTGAAAGAAGGGAGCGAGATGGTCAAGGCATCCTTTGTAGTCTGAAGGAAATCCGGATATAGTCAGCAAGTTATTAATACTAAAATTGTTTTCTCATTTAGTGCTAAATGGAAACTATGTGATTAACTATTAATTGGAGCTTACGTTTAGTGTTCATAGGGTTAACAGAATGAATTAATATGAGCGCAGCTAAATGCAAATGTATCGGTCATTTTAGCTGACCTGTGCAACTCTCTAGATCTTTTGAAATACTCAAAACTACTTAAAAAAAACCCTCCTATTACTGATTTTCTTAAACCATAGTTCGGAAACACTGTTCTAGTAAGTAGCATCTGGAGCATCAGTGTGACTTTCAACAAAGCACTCCTGGGTGGGGTTTGTTCAACTGTTCTTGTCCTCAAAGGGTCATGTATTTGGCCTTCTGGCCAAATTAATTATTCGTCAGATAATAAAAGAACATCCTAATACTGCCATAATACTTTAAACAAACCTGGCTTTAAAGCACACAGTCTTCTCCTCCCAGGGACTTGTCTCAAATACACTTTCCCCTTTCCTTCTCCAGGACAAACTTGGTCTCTGTACCGAGCCAGAGGTCAGGGAGCTACGGTCACCTCCTCCGAGGGCTCAGCAGAGGAGGAGCTGGGAGAGTGGACCCAGCCCAGGCCAGGGAAGGAGACAGATTTGTTCAGAGGTGCCAGGGATGGCGGGACGAGGGGCGTTTGCCGGGCTGGTGCGGAGCAGCCGTGGTCCCCACGGCAAAGCCCAAGAATGCTCTGCATGGAAAGTCCAGTCTCGCGCGGCCCACGCCGCTTCCTCAGAAACCGCTCGGCAGCTAAGCGCAGGGAGCGGACCTGCCGCCGCTGTCCGCTTGGAGGGCCAGAGACCCGGCGGGCTCTGCTGAGGGAAGCCAGGGCGCGTTGCAACGCAGCCCTCGTGCCCTGGTCTGGGGACACTGAGCCTTTGTGTGCTCGGGCAAATGGAAAAATGAAGTCAGCTGTTGATTACGTCCCTTTCCCCCACTCCTCCACCGTTCCACAACGTTTCCGTTTGCTCTCCAAGATCTGTCTGCCGTGAGCTTTCTAGCACCACTGGACCGCGTCAGAAGAGGCACTCATGTTCCAGGTTTTTGCAGAATGAATTGCTCTTTTTGTATTCCCCCCAACCATTCTTTTTTTTTTTTTTT
>NW_012151174.1:5097946-5099334 GCF_000956105.1 Propithecus coquereli
CAGCATCTCACAGTCTCTAACTAACGGTGTCACCGTGGTTTGTACTCTGACTAACACAGAGTGGGCTACCCGATGCAGTGTTCACAGTTCACGATACATGACGGTGATTCGGGAGTTGCAGTAAAAAGAATGTCGACGGGAAATTTGGGTCCAGGACCCTGGCTTTGATGGTGATTATGCCAACGACGATGATGATGACGATGAAGATAAACAGTTGCTGTCAATTTTTAGGCATTTACTGAACCCCAGGCATGAGACTGAGTGCTACATGAATTTCCCTAATGTAACCATCCCAGCGGTCCCACCCTGCTATTATCATTCCCGTTTCGTAGACAGTAAAGCTGAAGCTCAAAGAGGGTAAGTGACTGACTGGTTCAAGATCAAAGCCAAACCAGAGCGTAGAAGCAGGATTCCGGCTCATGCCTGACCCCAAAGTCTGTGCAGATGCTCCTCGGCTTACGATGGGGCTATGTCCCAGTAACCCACTGGGAGCTGAAAACGCATTTAATACAACTAACCCACTGATAATCACGGCTTCGCCTTCCTACCTTAAACTTGCTCGGAACACACGTTAGCCTACGGTTGGACAAAATCATCTAACACAAAGCCCATTTCATAGTAAAGCGTTGAATGTCTCACATAATTTATTGACTACATTACTGAAAATGAAAAATGCAATGGTTATACGGGCACTTGAAGTACAGTTTCTACTGGACTCATATTGCTTTCACACCATCCTGAAGTTGAAAAAAATCACTAAGTCAGATCTTATAGGTTGGGGACCACTGTACTGTCCTCTTCACCACCACTGCACCACGTCTGCCCAGTCAACTAAGTGTTGTGGTCTCCTCTTGTCTCCTAAAATAATGGAGGGGTGGGACCAGGTGACCTCTGAGGTCCCGTTTGGCTTTAACATTTCATGAATCCTTTGACCCACTGTGGAAGGCCACGAGATGGGAGTCCTGTTTCCCCAGCACCGTATCTCGTCTCTGTTGTGTTCTGTTCTGTAACCTGGAGATACGCAGACCAAGTCCGTGACCTCGGGGTCGGGGAGGGTGCGCAGGCGCCCATCAGCCTGACCGTGGCACGGAGAACGGAGAGCTGGCCTGGCAGACGAACCATAGTCTCACTGGTCCGTGTCCCTAAACAAGCGACTCTGTGGTGAGCAGAAGCGGACAGGACAGGGCCTCCGGGGAGCGGTGCGTTAGAGCACTCTCTTCCTGGACACGTGGGAGTCTCACACTTTAATTAGGCACCACAGTCACCCAGGGTGAGTCCTTCTCCTCGGTCAGTTGGAGGAGGAAGTGCTGACGCGGGGAAATACCCTGTGGCTGACGTGCCTGCGTCCCAGTCCAGAGCTTTCCGGAGAAGAGGACTTTACTGCTTCC
>NW_012151174.1:5113759-5124775 GCF_000956105.1 Propithecus coquereli
TTGTAATTTAAGCTATTTGTTCAATAAATATTATATAACACTTATTAATGTTGCCATTTGCAACTTGAAATATGCTAGGTCTTAATAACAAGTATAAAAGATAATGAAAACTAAAGTAATTGCTTTGCTATCAGTCGGAGCAGGTGCGGACATGCGTTTAAGAAGGATTAACATGGGGAGAGGCTGGAGGCAGGAAGGTCAGTCTGTATGTCGCGGGAGCTCCCGGAATGAGACGCCCAGGCCCACAACAGCCTGGTGGCGTTAGGAAAGGAAAGCAGAACTCACATCAAATGAACCATTAAATGAACACCGTCCCACACTGTGGACCGTCCACGACGCTGGCGCACGCGAGTCTCACGTGCACGCACCTGTCTGCTCGGGCTCCCGCCGTCATCTCAGCCGTCTGCCCCACCCCGATCCACGATCGAGTCACGGTTCCCAGCGTGTGTCTTTTACGAACGAGATCGTCATTATAGAAAATTATTCCTGAAGCATAGCTGATTCCAAACCCTGACCAATAATAGGACTTAAGTTCTCCTTTTTCAAATCGATTTCTGGGCACAAATCGATGAAATGACACAAAGTGAAACGGCCTTGGAAGTTGAGGAACAGGGCAGAGGTGACGTGGTTTTCAAATGAAAACGAGCAGTCAGATTCCTTCCGTGCTGAGCACTCACGGACGACGCTCCTCCACGCGGACTTCATCGTTCGGGAAACGCGTTGGGGAGCAGATGAGCCACACGCTGCCGCGTCTCTGGTCGGCGAGCTATGCGCGTTTGCCCAGCCCGAAACCGCTGCCGCCGCCTCCCAGCAGGTCATCCTGCCTCTGGTCTTTGAAGCAAGAGTCCCAAACCACCACTACGCTGCGCCGCCCTGAAGGGTTAGAGCTGTGGGCTGATTACTCCTTCTCTCTCTTACTTGGTCTTGATCTGTTCATGACTAACAGAGGGTCCCTGCAGACACAGGAACAAAAAATCCTACCAGATAGGTTCTCTGTAAAGCTAAGTATACATGGAAGGAGCGACACACCTGCCACCCCTTAGCGGAAACACCAGAATCTCTCTAAGGGTTGTAGACAAGAACATCAGGGAGAAAGCAAAGCTCTGTGTTTAGTTTTACTGCAAAACACCTGGTTAGTAAAGAAAATTGTCTTAGGAAGAAAATTGGCCCTGCCATTTGCGTCATCCGATAAGCAATGTGAACACGCTGTGCGCAGAGAAAGCCTTTTCCAAACTCCTGGTTGCTAATGTGACCAACAATTTTCTTCTGATGTGCCCGAGTCTTAGAAGTGTTTTTTCTTTAGTTTCTCGCTCTACAGATGTCTTCTCCATCTGGCACTGGGAAATATTGTTACTTGCATATAATTTTACTTTAAAAAAATAAAAAGCAGACCCCAAATGTGTGTTGCAGCGAGAATCTCTGTGCTCTCTCAGCGAGGTGGGCGTTTGCTAATGACCCTCCCTCCCGTTCTCCTGAAGACTATGGACAAGCACGGCCCGTGCCTTAAACCCTGTTCATTTTGCAGCTCAGATTGACTCTAGGGGTTTAAAAAAGAACACAAAGATTGGATTCTTTTGTGCACACAGAGAATGTTATATGGCAGATACAGTCACCAGTTTGAATATTCCAACTGTGCCCCCAAAGGCCCCGACGCTGCCTTTGAAAGAATGAGGTTTGAGAAGAACACGCGTCCACATGGTCTTCGCTCTGCTGTGCGTGATCAGATCACGCTGTTTGCTACCTCTGAATGCTTCCCTCTTCTCGGTAACGACCACTCCCCAGCCCACCACTTCTCCTGCTGCTCTGCTGTCCTCTCTTGTCTCTTCCTCACAACGGCCAGCGCATTTTTGACACAGAAGTCACTGTAATTGCGGCCGATCTTTGTGAATGTTTTCAGCATGCCGCGGCAGATGCTGCTCCACTGTTTGTACCCCCTCGGCCGTCCTGCCCCACCCCAGTGCAATCCCGATCGTCCAGATAGTGGACGGCGATCGTTTGCGTCTCGGGCCTCCGCGAGTCCAGGGATGAGCGATGCTGGTCTCCACAGCCGTGGCGATTCCATCCCCTCTGCCAGAGACTCACTTTCCCGGCCTTTCTGGGGACTCAAAGCTGACCTGACACACAGTTGTGGTCAAGGGCACTTAAGGGGAGTCTGCTGGAAAGCACTGTCCTCAGAATGAACAGAGTCTCACAAAACTTACTGCCTCTGCCCCATCCTCCCTGCTCTGGAGGTGGGAAGGGCTTTGCGTCTGCGTGGCTGCGGCCACCCCATCACCACGCAGGAAAGGCCGAGAGACCCCGACACTGCTGACCTGCTGAACTAAGCCAATACCATACGTGTCGGGCTGCCAATACATGTATACTCTGTGTGTGCGTGCATGCGTATGCGTGTGTGTGTGTGTGTGTGTGTGTGTGTGTGATGTTTGCCTAAGTATGCACACATGGCAAAATTAAGGTGTGTTAATTATTAGTGCAAACATTTTGTACTCAAAAAATGAGATCATTTTTGAGAAGGGAAAAATGAAAGCAAAATTGAGTCAATGAGTAGAGTCAAGTTAAAGATGCGGTCCGAGGCAGCCCCTCTGCAGCAGAGCTCATTCCTGGTACCACCTAGCTGGAGAGTTCCTGCACCTTTCTCTGTTGTTTCCTTTTGGCAAAGTTTGGGTTAACCCAAGGAACGTTAGTCAAATGCTTAGCTATTAATAGGAGTCACTCCATTTTTCACAGAGTGGTAATAAAAGTAGTTTGCAAATGTCGCAGGTGGAGGAACAGGGAAAGGGCAAGTCAGAGTCAAAAGTGATGCAATGAATCCCCGTATTCCAGAAGGGCCACTTCCTGCAACCATCAGCCAGGAAGACCCAAAGCTGAAACCTACCGCTTCCAGCCAAAGAGAGAAGTCCCTGGGGAGTTTGCGCCGACTTAACTGTAGCCTGTGCACACAGCGGGGCAGTCCACCACAAGCGCCCGGGAACAGCAGGGCCCGGTGGAAGAAAGGGGTCGGAAAAGCTTTAGAGAAAAGGAGTGTTAAAGCATGGAGGGGTCTTTGCTACCCACTCCCACCTCTCTCTGGCGACCTGCCTGCCCCAGCCCACAACACGATAGAAATGGACGGTGGCATGAAGAAGAGGGACAGACTCGGTGGGCGCAATAATGTCATTTTATTACATGGCCACAGGTGGTTATACGAGTAAGAGTGAGGTTTGCTTTTCTTAAAGCGGCCTCACAAGAAAGTGAAAGACGCATTCAAAGTATCCTCTTTCCTTCTCCCTGGCAGGCAGGTGGGAATGCAGTGGGGGCGGGGGAGGGGGCTGTGCTAGGTGGAACCGATGGGGTGAGGAAGAGGATGGTGCAAGAACAGTGAAGTGCGGGGAGGGGCGGCTGGCCGTTCGGATGCTGTGTTTGCCAAGGAGAAGAGCACAGAACTGTTCTGACCCATCTTCTGAACCCGGCAGCTGCGCCGATCGTGCAAGAGAAAGGCATAGTTTAGGGGCAAACAGACCCAAACGTCAGATCACTCCCCAGTGGATAACAGGCTCAGTCTCTGATGTTCATGGTGATGACTCTGAGCCTCCAAGAAGAGTTCCAGTTACCACGTAGAAAGGTGCACATTTCTGAACATTTCCATCCGTACCGTGCTGTTACTATTAATACTATTACTACTGCCATTATTACTCCATCTCCCCTCTTCTTCTCTCTTCTTTGTCATTTTCACTCTTAAAGGAATACTAACACCATTCATTCGTGTTCTGGAAAGTTCATTTTTTAAGAAATGTCGTACTCCCGGGGCTGATCTTTGAAAACCTCTGCAGGAGCTCACCCACCGTAAAGACCAACAAGGACTGAAGACAGAGGAAGACATGAAACAACAAGAGGAAACGGCTCCCTTGAGCTGAAAGAAGCTCAAACCCAAAACATGTTCAAGTTAGAGAAAACTGGCAACTCTGTACGATCTCAAGCTGCACCGTCCCTCCACCATGCGCCTCCTGCCCCAAACCTTTTGAAACAAAAACAATGCAGGAGACACGCAGACTATGGCCAAGACGTTCCGCGTGGATGTTTGACGGTGTTTGCGTGAGCAGGATGTGCCGTTGGTTCTCCCACC
Organism: Propithecus coquereli; assembly: GCF_000956105.1. NCBI lineage: Eukaryota > Metazoa > Chordata > Mammalia > Primates > Indriidae > Propithecus > Propithecus coquereli. The sequence goes on from NW_012151174.1 coordinate 5,117,862, forward strand.
CACTGACACAGATAACCTGCCACGCTCACGAAGACATCAAACCCCAGCACTTATAACACTAATAATATAAGCCTTAAAATAGTAAAAAATTTTTTAGGAAGAAGTGCATTGCTATAGTTAATTAAATGAATCACTAATTAAAATTTGAATTCAAACGCTAGGTACACTTTTCAAAAATGTTTCCAGATCTCATGATTTTCTAAGTGTAAAACCAACGTGTCAAGTACTTAGGATTTGAGGTTTTGCTAACAACATTATTGTTTAAAACATTTCACTTTTCCTTAATTGCTAACATTTAAAGCACACTAATATTTTATCATTAAAAATTATGATCAAATAATTGTACTCATCACATTGGTCATATTTTTCAACTTATCTCAAAAATTTAAAAAACTACAATAGTCGAACACGAACAAAAGCTAATATTCAGCACTTACCCACATCAAAGGAAGAGAACACATATATGAGTGAGTCACAAGCAGTAAATTTACAGAGTCTCAGGTTAGAAATGAAAATATTTTATATTTGAGAGTTAAATTATGAATGCCAAGAATTCATGTTTCCATGAGGTCCTAAAAATTTCTTTTCACCGTAAGTGTCTAGTTTGTGTGTTGTATACGCCCAATATCACGTTTCTTCGTGAGCGCGAGGAACATCCCTGTAAGTTTTCCGACCTGTTTCCGCTACTGCAAACGGAGCTCCCAGTTACACGACAAGGTTCTAGTTAGGACCTTTTGTGTGAAATAGTTTAAACGGAGGAGATAATGAGTTGTGAAGAATATACTATCAGACTGTGTAAAAATAAATCCATATCACACATATTTTACTGTTCTGATGAATCAAGTTCTAAACCAGTTTATCACTTTTATTGTCTTTGGAGAGTTTCAGCTTAAATAAGAACTGAATTACTTTAAGATTTAGAAAAGGAAGAAATGCACTTTGAGGTCATTTTGGAACCATTCTTAAACGTCCTATGTTTTTCTGAGTTTTCTGGTCATGTTCCCTGGCTCTATGGAACTTTGTGCTGATTTTTGCTTTTTTAACTTCCAATAAACCCTGCATTTTCTGAGCTGCCAGTGGTGTTCTCCGGCCTAGGAGCAAACGCGAGTGGAGGAGTGACTGGCTTCTCTGGAAAAGGCCACTGGGCTGCTTCACCGTCAGTTCAGGCTGCTTTAGGGCTGCCCCGAATCCTACGTGTTAACTCTCTTCTGTCTGTAACGGTTCAGGCCTTCTCTAGACCATCTCCAGATTTGAGTTATTTACTACTTAGCACCGACTCTAAGTCAATCGATTACCTGTTCATTGAAGGCGAAAAGGGGAAATGGGAACTTCAAGAGAACTGACAAGAAAAATTCTTGCCAGAAATCCTTTCGAAACTTTGCACACACGATCTTGTGGAATGGGGTTTGCGCGGTGCCAGAGGCTTGGATGAAAGCTCTGGGTATATTTCACTTTGCACAGTACTTTGTCACAGGATGAGATGTGGCGGATTCAGAAACATCTCCCTAATGACATCTCAGTTGGTTGTGAAAACAAAATGTTTGGAGGGCTCCAGCGTTTCGAAGCAAAGAGCATGACAAGTAGGTATTACTTTTCAGCCTGTAGCTGTCAGTGTGTGACACGTCTCACAAAATGCTCTGTCTAGTGGTCTGTTAACAGTGTTTTCTGCATGGTTTCCTGTCTAAACTTGCACAAAGAACCAGTTGTCTATCAGCCGTCGGTAGCCGCCCCTCTGTAGCCTGGTATCAGCACTGCCCCTCATTTCTGACATCCAGCTCGCTGGAGGTCATCTGGGTCATTTCCAGGAACTCTAAGGGTGATTTGAATGAAAACGAAAACTTCTTCCAATCGGTCAGTGATTTTTCTATGAACATTTGGAAGAAAACTCAGCATAACATACAAGGAATTCGCTTGTAGTTTTTTTCCAAGTTTTGCAAATTCCTTATTTCCGAAACGTTCTACACTTGCGGTCAAGTGACACAGGATTCACTGCTAACATTCCCTTACTAATAACAAAAGCAAGGACGGGTAACGGTGACTTCGTATTTGCCCTGTGGCACGTCCTGTGCCTGCGCTATTTCATGCAACTAAAATCCTGTGCAGTGGGCTCTGTCATAGTTCCCTCCAGGCCACTCGGCCTGGGGTGGGGAGAGTCTGTCTCTGTCCTATGCTGCTTTCATTGGTTGGAAACAATCTTCTCTAAAAACAAGCCATGATGTCATAAATTGACATCTACTTAAATGTGGTGGATTGGATGGATGTGTTATTGTTCCTTCCTCACATCTGAAAAAACCGAGAGCAAAGGGATGAGGAACTGCAAGCCCACTGTCGTTACCAGTGAGTGGGTGAGCGGTCACTGACCGAGCAGGGTGGATAAGTGGAAACCCAAGTGCCTACCAAGGGTGAATCAAACAAGAGGGACGCCAACTGGGGCAACAGAAACCTTGATCACCAGATTGCTCCGAAGGGGAGGAAGAGGAATGGTGCTGAATACAGGAGGACAGGTGGGAGTTTGTGGGGGGACAGCCGGCTCCTTCCCCCATTCCTCACAGCCAGCCAACCATTCCCCCACCACCACCCCAGGAGACAGGAGGCCAACTCCGCGGAGATGGAGAAACAGCAGTGTCAGACCCAGAATCACCTGGCACAGCAGAAGGACTGGGTGAGAGAACTGAACAGTGGGGTGAGGAATTAGCTCAATCTGTCCATGTTCTACATGACGAAAGCCAGCTCCCCTCCCGTCCCCAGCCTCCAGATGCTCTGGCCAGCACGGACCCCGCCCCCATCCCAAGGAGGGCGACTGAATGACTTTCTTTCTGGAGAAACTGATTAGCCCAGGAGCAACTGGGGTTCTTGCGGGTATTTGGGGTTCTTGCCCAATCCTGGGATGAAGCCTACCAGTTGACAAATTCCAACCAAGCATAAGTTTCTAATCAACTTCTTGGTGCCAAAAGTCATGGGATGCTCATGGAAAGCCTTGAACACGTGTCTGAATAAACACACAGGAGGAAAAGAAGTTGAAGGAGTAGAGACAGTACAGGGACCTGGGGGGAAAACCCAAAATGACAACAACAGGCCTCCTCCCCAAAGAGCCAACGGATAGTACGTGTAACGAGATAAAAGGACAGGACCACGACCATGAGACAGAACAACATGCCACAAAAAACTCAGAGCAGGAGAAAGAAGTCTTGGTAATTAAAAACATGATAGCAGAAATAACAGGAAATAGCAAATGCAGCAGAAGGTGGAGAAAACAAAGGTAAAGAGACCTACAGAAAGTACAACAAAACTAGGCAAGAAAAAAGGAAAATGATACCAGTTTAAAAAACAGATAACAGAGAAAATGGGCAGGAAATTAAAAAAAAAATAAGAACATTTCCTGAATGTGTGTGTGTATATATATATACACACACATATATATATATACACACATATATATACACACATATATATACATATATATATACACACATATATATATCAGAGTTTCCAGACTGTAAGGGCCCACTAAATGTTTTCTACAATGTCGGAAAAATGTTATATATCATCACAAAATTCCAGAGCACTCAAAGTAAAGAGAAGATTCTGACTTATTTCCAGAATGAAAAAAGCAATAGGTCATTACAAAGGATCAGAAGCCAGACTGGCGTTGAACTTTGCTACAACAGTAGACCAGACTCTGAAGCAAGTCTTTCAAAGTGCTTAGGAAAAACCTATCATTCTAAGCCCAGCCTCAATTTAGTACGAGGCTGGAATAAAGACACTTTTCAAACAAGCACAGTCTAGAAATCTGCTGTGTCCTGTTCCCTGTTTCGGAAGCTGGTGGGTGCTGTGCTTCTGGCAAAGGAGACAACAGAACAGAAAGTGAAATAGCAGGCACGCAGGACCCAGGACAGCCAGGATGGGGAGGGGGAAGTATTCCCAGGGTGATGCTGACGGAAAGCGGAGGGGACAGCCGTGTGCTGGGCCCCGGAACGTCAGTCAAGAACGGAGCATGCGACAGGGAATTCCGGGAGGGCGTCTTCCTGCATTTGAGGAAAACTTTCTCCTGCTTTTGCAGCAGGAACATGTCATGAGAAAACAACATTTAGGAAGACGCTCGGTAGCTGCCTGGTGGTCCTGATGAGATTCGACAGGGATATAGACAGTTCAGAGTCTAAAAAAAAAGAAATCCATGACCGAGAATGGAAAAATAAGAGTGGACGAATGAGTGAGCATCATTTTGAAAACATTTCCGCAATTAATACTAAGTCACTTATATCAGTATTTGTTTGTACAAAGTCTCTGAAGTAATTTTTTGTGACTTAAGTAATTCTCTATTTTGTCACATCAATGGGAAACACATCCTTGTCATATAAGTAGCAGCAATGAGCTTCAGGAGGAAAAAAATGTCAAAAATACACACTTACAAATGTCTAGGAGCAGGCTGGCGACAGTTGCTCCCATGAGAAACCTACGCTTGCCTTGTCAGGGAGGAAGCGCCCAGCGCAAGGTGGAGGCTCTTGGTTTATGGCTACCAGGGGTTTTCGATTTCTGTTAAATTCCACAACGATACTTTGTTTCAGCTTTAAATAGTCCCCTGAAGTACACGCTGTGGTCAACATGAACATGGAAATGAACACATTTTGTTCCCCCAGAATAAGAATGCTCATGTTGATAAATTTCATGTGAAAACAGAACATGGGGGAAATGTGACAGTAGGAGGAGAAACGACCTCGCGGATCTAGGGCTTGGATCTGACGATTGCTCAGAACCTCGCGGAACGCAGTTAGCGAGAGGAGGACGGTTATGAGGTTCATTCCAGACCCCACAGAGTGTGCGATTCAGACCAACGTAGCCCCTCCAGGAGAAAGAGATGAATGCAAAGCTTTAATTTATCCACCTGAGACATCTACAAATTTGGGGTAACTTCCGGTCACTTTTCAGAGGTCAACTCTTCAGAGAACGGCAGTTAACTCAGGCGAACCCCCCTCCAGCCCCAGGCCTGACTCAGCCTTGCCCACGGCTTCCCTCACACACGCTCGACTGGCAGATGCCTCTGACCCCTCCTGGCCGGCAGGGGCCCTTTGCACACTCCTCAGTGCACCCGAATCTGCTGTATCCATGTGGGGGCGGAGGGGCATCCGGGTTGAGGCCTGCCTGCATCTCGCCTGCTCCCAGATGCTCCAGTGTGAGAAGTCGGCAGAGCAGATGCCGCATCTGATCCAAAGCGAAACTGCCGCAGTTGCTCGTGACGTGGCACAGGGCGAAACCTGGAGTCAAACCGTCCTGACTAAAAGGACCGGGGGCTTGGACAAAGTTTGAAATGTGCACCTTCTTTAACCCATTTTACTTCCAATTTTAATTGGAACACAATTACAATTTATTTAGATCACTTACTACCATTGCCAAGAGCGTAGAGTAGAAAGGCAAGATGCATGGCTGTAATGCAAAATAAGGAAGTGGATATTTCTCTCTGGCTGACACCATAATGAAATGGGGCAAGGGTCCTCAGTGTAAATCAACTTTTCAAATTACAGGAGCTTCAGGACCCATCTAATTTCTTTTGGAAAACTCTCTGCCAATTTTTGGCAAAAATAAAAAAAATTTTTATGATACTTCTCTGCAGTAAGGCGGCTGTTTAGTATCAGAAAGTCTTAATAATGGTAATAACCAAATATAATTCTGCTTTTCAAATACAGGACAATTAGAAGAAACATGAAGTGGAACTCTTGCAGTCATTCTAGAATGCTTCGGCATGAATAAGCCTCTCTCATATGTGTAAAATTGCTCTGTGACGAATAAAAACAAACGTGAATGTTTCATACTTGATTTAGAGCATGCCCTCTGAAGAAAGCCGCAGCTGCGCAGGAAGGCGCCAGACGTGGAAACAGTCATCTCCGGCAAGAATTTGCCCCCGTGACTGGCGCTGTTTGGGAGACCAAGCTACCAACTCTATTTTAGAGAATAGATCAGAGAACAAAAGACATTTTTATTCTCCACTGCATTGTACTTAAGCCACCTTTTATAGTTTTTTTTTTTTCAGCAACAAACATCATTGAGCATAATGACACATCCTGAAACCAGCTGGCACGTGAACTGTCTCAACAAAGAGGGAAACGAGGATAAGGAAATATTTGTGGTCTTTCCAGAAATCTTTCACAACCTTCACAACACTCATAACAGCAATTCCCAGGGAAGCAGCGAGTTTGAAATTGTAGCCGCAGAGTATAATTATCCGTGTTTGACCCGTTCTTATGCTCCTCTGAGCAAAAAGAATACCAGAGAGCTGCACTTACCCCTTCCAGTTCCTGACACACGGTGAGGTAAAATAGCTGGAGAGTACGTTAGTCACTCGATTGTTTCACCGGCCTCCTGGCGGGAGGCTCACAGCTGGAGTCCTTCAAGCTGCCCAGGGCGGACACATGCACATCACGTTCAAACATCAAAGCAGACCCCAGGGACGCAAGGAATGGAGGAGGCCGCAGGGCAGACACATTCCCAGGGCTTCAGGGCTAAGATGGCGTAAAGTGATGAGTCCAGCAACACGCAGTGGGACTATGGCTACGGGAGTTAAGTCAAGGTACCTATTTGTGAGGGCGTTTCCTCCGAGCGTCATCAGAACCCTTTGCAGCCAATGAGCAACGGCAGCCTTGATAACAAGGGGCCGGTTCCATCCTACCAGGAACCTCCACACCAACAGGTCAGAGGGCGTGAACCTGTCCTACTCCAGCAGCAAAGTCCAAAGTTCTGACTGTAATTAATTTGTAGTCTCCCTTTGAATAAGGAAGCAGACGCGTGCATTCAAATTTACATGTAATTTATCCAGCCAACTTGTTCTATGAAAATCTATATATTTTACTCTATTAGTCTAATATATGCATTATTTTAAAAATCAAATGAAAAACTATCTAATTCCTTGCCACATATGTAAA
>NW_012151174.1:5127060-5128257 GCF_000956105.1 Propithecus coquereli
CACCTCATTCGTCTGAGCTTAGCCACTGCTCCTCAGAAAGAAAAGGTCTCTGTCCAGCAGGGACTTTCTTCAACTTACTTTGCCATTGTCCAGGGGCTCTTGGGCAGGACGAGACAGAAATACTGCATCCTGATGCATCTTTCAGGTAAAGCCCTGATGTTCGAGATGGACCTATGGTGTTTCTTGCGGACGACTGACTGCTACCACTTCAGATGGAGAGAAAGCACCTGTGGGTATTTCCAGTTATATTTTAGACACCACATAAGACTCCTAACCATCAAAATAAGGACTCTGCCTCCTTCTGGCAATGTAATTAAATGTTACATTCACCAAGAGACCAGTGGAGCAAAGCACTACTCTCCTGACACCCAAGGATACGACACTGTGTCAGAGCTAATATTTACACGAAAAAGTCGTGAGGAAGAATACTTCAAAACGTTATTCCGCAGTTAAAAGTTTCATACCCCGGGAAGTTCCCCGATTGGACTTTCCACTTCAGGGAGAGACTGTCTCCAAAGTGGTCCAGCGCCAACACTGCTAAGGCGGAGTCATCACTACCGCCTGTTACGAGGAGGCCGCATCCACACAGCCGAGCGCCGCAGAGCTGGGACCACGACTGCACCCAAATCCCTCATTCATCATCCTCCGGTGTGTTTGGTGAGTGTGCGCGTGTGTGAGATTTTATAATAACAAATTGGAAAAACTATTTTCTGTCCTATTTTTTCCCCAATAGTATTGTGAAGGCCTCCTCTCGTTCCATACTGTGCACTTTCGCTGTTACTAAACTGCTTTGTTATTTAACTAGGCTTCACAGATAACGACACCCACTTAAAGAAGTAGGGTACATACACACATGATGAGTGCGGTGCGCACCATCTGGGGGACGGACACGCTTGAAGCTCTGACTTGGGTGGGGCAAAGGCAATACACGTAACCTAAACATTTGTACCCCCGTAATATGTTGAAATAAAAAAGAAATAGAAGCTGATGCGTATTAAACCTTCAGGATCAAGAGCATAATGGTGTATCTTCCAAACATTAAACTGCGAAGAGGAGGCATTTGGCTTACACTGAATCTAATTTAGGGAATGATTCTTCTTCTGCAGAATTTGTGTAAGGTGAAACATGTACAGAATTTTGTGTGTATGTACGTGCGTATGTATCTTCTCGCCAAAATTATCTTAGAGGCCACCAGAT
>NW_012151174.1:5128307-5186118 GCF_000956105.1 Propithecus coquereli
TTTAAAAATCAAATGAAAAACTATCTAATTCCTTGCCACATATGGAAAAGTTTAAAAAAAAAACCCTAAATTGATTCCAGTATTATCCATAAGGTTTGTGTAATCACAGCTTTAGTCAAGTAAGGAAACGGTCATTCTTAGGTTTGTTGAGAAAATGAACTGTCTGGTTTTACACACATAACAGAAACCAATTAAAATAAACCTCCCTGTTACTAATGTTCTCACCATTAGGTGATGCATTAGTTTGAATGAAAAGCATACACATTCGCAGGAAAAATAAATCAATGGTAAAAAATTGGCAACCTAATATATTTCAGCCTATAGTAGACAGAAATAGATTCTCTACTAGCAAGAGTTGTAGATGAGGAGTGAAACTAAGTAATATGAGTTAGGGAGTCATTCGTTGGGAACAATCATTTTAAAACATCCAAATATAGCAAATGGCCTCGTTCAATAAAAACCTACCCGAGGTCACACCGAGAAGAAGTTGGTAACCACGGAACGGATCAGGGCGCAAATGCAACTGAAATAAGTCGAGGTCAAAGAAGTAGTAGGAATTGTTCTGGAAATGGCTCTATCAACTTCCACGTACAAATAATCTAGTCACTCTTCGTGAAGTGACAGGAAATGATAACCACGGGACCACGGCTTTTCCCCTAGTGCTGTGCTCAGGCGCAAACCTTTCCCAGCACAGCACCCTCTTCCCGTTCGTCCTTCCCCAACCGTCCCCTGAAGTCCCTTCCACGGCCCATGGGATTCATTCCTTGATTTTAACTAACTGAACTCTTGATTCCTCAAACTTTTTCCCTGGAAATGCTTCGTCCGGACGCAATCTGGCCTCCCCTGACGTCTACCCTCGTGATCCAAGAGGCTGTGCAGCCCCTCGCTTCTCCACGCTGCCTCGGAAAGGTTTGCCATCGCCAGGCAACACCTGCTCTCCTTTGTCACCCTCTCCCCTGCTTGTCGCCAACAACCCGGGCCGTTTCCCCGCCTCTCTCACAGTGGCTTTGCTACTTCGCATTTGGTTTTCTGCTGATCGCCGTCCATGGTCACGTTCCCTGACCACTGCCTTTGCTCCTGTGACCCCAACGTCCACTGAACCATCCACTCGCACAGATACTCCTTCAATTCTTCCACCACGTGGAAGGTGTTTGCGATTCCGAACTGTCAGAACCCTCTCTTGGATCACGAGTGCTGTTCCTCCCCACGTTTTCCTACCTGACACTCTCCATGGTCCCGCTCAGCCCTGGCGTCATTTCCACGTTGAGTCCTGTCCTTTCCCCATCAGCCCTGATCTGCGTCACTTTCTGACCCCATACTGCGTGGATGGCGACTTCAGTGACACTTCTCAAGGCTGGTCTAATTAAACACTATGGCCAGTGCTGCCCGTGACACGTTTCCAGCTGCAGAGTGATCATCGGGGCGGAACGAAGTCATGAAACCAGCTCATTGGGTCTCAAACGGGTCCACACTCAAACTTCCAATGGGTTCTCACTACGGCTTGGAAACACACACATTCCTTTCTCGATATTTCTCATAGTTCCCCCAGCCTTTTTCACTCTGCAATCCCACAACTATCCTTACTCTGTCGGCAGACGTCTTCGTGGCATGCTCTCCTGACAACGTTATCATCTGAACTGGAATCTCGGTCTTCCCTTCCCCACGTCTTGTCTCCTTCATCAACTGTTTCTGGGGGAAGAGTTTTCATCCTACTTTCTGTGGAAGGTCTTGTAGGAATTTTATATTAAAGGTTGGTCTTTAAAAATACTTGGTTTATTTTTGGCTTTAAAATAAATAGCGTATTCGTATCACTGCTGTCCTAACACTGAGGTGTACAGTTGAAGGAACAGGGGTTTTGCTTAGAGGAGGGGGCTCGTTAGCAGAGAGTATCTGTCGAGGAGCAAAGTCACTGTGGAACATGGGACAGTCTCTGGGGCGGGCTATCTAGGATGGGATCCACAAATCCAGGTGGAGCCCTGAAGTCACTGGTTTCTAGGGGAAGAGGGGGCCCCAGGAGAAGCGGCGAGAGCGTTCGGTCCCAGGCATCCTGTTTGCCGCTGTGCTCGAAGCTGAGCTTGGTGGCTGCGTTTAGCAGGAGCCTCTGTGATGCAGAGTGGGATGAATTAGGGTTTCATGGAGGAGGAGGGATGGCACAGAGAGGATCAAAAGTACTTATTTTCAAATAATACTTTGTAATTATAAAAGTAAACATTATTGCTGAAAAGTTGGAAAATCAGCAGTAGTTAATAAGAAAATATAACCTGCTCAAAATCTTACCACTTCAAAGAACCACTGGTAACCATTTGGTGTGTTCCTTCTTATATATCATATACACTGTAGTTGGTCAAAGTGTATTATTATTTTTCATAAAATTGATATTAAGCTGCATATATCATTTTGTATATAGTATTTTTCGCCTAACACTACATAGTTAATATCTTGACGTCAAACGCGTAGCGTTCTCTCTGCACGTACTGGTCCTATGGAGCTCCACCTCATTCGTCTGAGCTTAGCCACTGCTCCTCAGAAAGAAAAGGTCTCTGTCCAGCAGGGACTTTCTTCAACTTACTTTGCCATTGTCCAGGGGCTCTTGGGCAGGACGAGACATAAATACTGCATCCTGATGCATCTTTCAGGTAAAGCCCCTGATGTTCGAGATGGACCTATGGTGTTTCTTGCGGACGACTGACTGCTACCACTTCAGATGGAGAGAAAGCACCTGCGGGTATTTCCAGTTATATTTTAGACACCACATAAGACTCCTAACCATCAAAATAAGGACTCTGCCTTCTTCTGGCAATGTAATTAAATGTTACATTCACCAAGAGACCAGCGGAGCAAAGCACTACTCTCCTGACACCCAAGGATACGACACTGTGTCAGAGCTAATATTTACACGAAAAAGTCGTGAGGAAGAATACTTCAAAACGTTATTCCGCAGTTAAAAGTTTCATACCCCGGGAAGTTCCCCGATTGGACTTTCCACTTCAGGGAGAGGCTGTCTCCAAAGTGGTCCAGCGCCAACACTGCTAACGCGGAGTCATCACCACCGCCTGTTACGAGGAGGCCGCATCCACACAGCCGAGCGCCGCAGAGCTGGGACCACGACTGCACCCAAATCCCTCATTCATCATCCTCCGGTGTGTTTGGTGAGTGCGCGCATGTGTGAGATTTTATAATAACAAATTGGAAAAACTATTTTCTGTCCTATTTTTTCCCCAATAGTATTGTGAAGGCCTCCTCTCGTTCCATATTGTGCACTTTCGCTGTTACTAAACTGCTTTGTTATTTAACTAGGCTTCACAGATAACGACACCCACTTAAAGAAGTAGGGTACATACACACATGATGAGTGCGGTGCGCACCATCTGGGGGACGGACACGCTTGAAGCTCTGACTTGGGTGGGACAAAGGCAATACACGTAACCTAAACATTTGTATCCCCGTAATATGCTGAAATAAAAAAGAAATAGAAGCTGATGCGTATTAAACCTTCAGGATCAAGAGCAGAATGGTGTATCTTCCAAACATTAAACTGCGAAGAGGAGGCATTTGGCTTACACTGAATCTAATTTAGGGAATGATTCTTCTTCTGCAGAATTTGTGTAAGGTGAAAGATGTACAGAATTTTGTGTGTATGTACGTGCGTATGTATCTTCTCGCCAAAATTATCTTAGAGGCCACCAGATCGTAGATCATTCAAAGGCAACGCCCTGGTCCCTTTCACCTTTGTGTTCTCGGCACCCGGCCTGCGCAGACGCTCACTGGCAGTGCGAGGATGAAACTGTGCTCAAGTTTTAAATACAGTTACGCGCACGTAAGGATCTCAGTTTTAGATACAGTTACGCACATGTAAGGATCTCCTCGCTGGTACTTGGTGATTCTCTCTCTTTGGCCTTTTGTTACTTACTTTGCCCCAAATTGTTTTGCTTCCCTTCTCTTTGCCTTTTGTTTGTTTTGTTTTGTTTTTTTAATCTACCAGGTAAGGCTTACACTAGAACAGAACCTAGGAGAGCACTTGTACTCGAACGTCAAACAGTAGTGTAGGGAGATCTTGAACCTCACTTGTAGGGGCTGAAGGACGGGAAACACTCAGCTTTCCAAGCTCTGCTGGCCACGCCACACGCTGGAGTTTAAGCTGCGTCCGACACAAACAGGACAGCAAGGGAGTTGCACAGGAGCTCTCGGCCCTCCTCAGACGTCTGGCATCCGACGAGCGTGTTAACACGTCAAGGACGCACACCTTGAACAGCAGTTGGACGTGCGGCGGCCACTGACCGTGCGCGTGTGTGCTCAGAGCCTGCAGATGCCTCCCGGCCCTTCCGAATGCCTCATTTTCTCCATAATGTTTCAAAGTGAGATATTAATCAAATGAGAACACAGGAGAAGTGAGGAAGGAGTTGAAAGGGTTCCCAAATTAACTTGGATGAACTTTTCTAATGCAATTCTACCCCGGTTCTTCATATTCATTCGGTTTATAAGATATTATAGTAAACAACGTCCGCTGGAAAAGTATTGTCAAGTGGGAAAACTGTGGAATTGGTGGGGTTTGAAATGAGAAGTCCTGTGGTTTATCCGGCTAGAAAGGAACAAATGAGGCTGCTCTAAAGGTAGGAGATCTTTCTCTTCTTTACTGGTCTGCTTTTGCTTCCTTCATCCAAAAAATATGTCTGAGCATCTGGTATTTGGGAGGCCCTGCTCTAGGTCCTGGTGAAAGAGCAATGAAAAAGACAGACAAGGTCCCCAATCTCAAAAAGTGCACATTATAACAGTGGGGCGAAAGCAATCAACAAACCCAAAGGCAAGTCCATAACTATCAGAAACAGCTGTGTGCTGTGCAGTAATTAACGAGGATGATTTATTGGTGAAGGCTGAGTGGCTGCTGTGCACGGGGTGGTCAGGGAAGGTGGTGACATTACGCTGAGATTCGAAAGACAAGAAGGAGCCAGCCATAGAGGCAGAACATTCCAGGGAATAGAACATTCCAGGCAAGGGAACAACTTGTACTCGAATCTGTGTCTAGGAGTGGGGGGACGCACAAGGAACTTCCAGATATGGAAAGCCTGCGGTTAAGTCACTGATAAAGGGAACGAGAGAGGCTGCTATGTCCTTCTCTCTCTCGAACACATCATCTGTCATCCCCCACGTGCAAGGAAAGGCCATTTCTGTGACTGTCTACGGTGCTGCTTATTCTTGTTAGTCTGAAGACGTAGCTTCACTTTGTCAACCTAGAACGGGACGAAGGGCATCGAACTCCCCTAACGCCCTAGCGTGCATGAGCCAACCGGACACGCCTCTGAGACAGACATGCAGGAACGACTGGGCGTCTAAGGGCGAGGGTGGGAGCGAGAGAAGGAGAAGGAGAAAAGCAAAGGTTGTAAAATGCAATTATTTTGGAAAGGCTGATTCAGCCTGAGGTCATCTTGCCCTTTTAAGATAAGAGATAATGATGCTGTTGTTTTCTTTAGAGACTGGGGGAAGAGCAAGTAGTAAGAACAGGAGCAAAGTGAGCTTTTGATTTAGCACATAAATATTGCAAATCATTTCATTAGCATTCTCCCAATTAAAAAAGCCTGGGCTTTTAGGGCAATGTGTATATATCTGGCGCTAGAGTGACAGATGAGCATAATGTCATCTGCCCGACTGTCCTGCTCCTGGGCGCAAGGACTGTCCGTTGGTTGCTTCACCCTTCAGTAACCTTCCTTTTGATTTCCCATTTTGCTTCTTCCACAGGTGTATTTTCTACCTCCCTCTCGCAAGACAGAGGAAGGATATTTAAAAAGGAAGTAATAATAAAGGGGGTTTGTTATTTAGTATTAGGTTATTAACTATGAAATGTCCGATCTCCTTAAGTACTAAGTTTGACAGTTGATATGTCTGATATTTCACTTTGACACTTCTTGCTCAGTACATCCTCAGTCTTTCAAATGCATGGTTTGGCTTGTGATTATCTTTCAATAATTATTTTAGAGCAATTTTTGTGAAACCATGGATAAGTCAAAAATTCGTGTTATTTTCGAATACCAGTTCTGTCATGGAACCAATGCAGCGGTGCAGACAGCTCAAAATATCAATGAAGTGTTTGGGAGGGATGTGGCTAACGAATGCACAATAAGTCATTGATTTAAGAAGTTTCATTTTGGTGATTTTAATCTTGAAAATGAGCCATGTGGGCAACCTGAGACCAACATGAATAATGATGAGCTGGAAGCTGTAGTGGAAGCGAATCCATCTCAACCTACGTGTGAACTAGCAGCAAGGTTCGGCATCACTATTCCAACCATATTGGACCATTTGACATAAATCGGCAAGGTAAAGAAGCTGGATAGGTGGGTTCCACATGAATTAAACGAGTGTCAGAAGAGAAATCGTCTCGAAGCTTGCCTTTCTTTGCTGTCACAACAAAAAGGCAAACCATTTCTGTACTGTATTGTTACATGTGATGAAAAATGTGTTCTTTTTGACAATCACAAAGTGCTTGGCACGATGTCTGGATAAAGATGAAGTGCTGAAACACAGTCTGAAACTGATTATTCATAAAAAAAAGCTCCTAGTGTCTGTCTGATGGTCCAGCACTGGCATTATCCACTACAGCTTCATGAAACCTGGTCAGTCAATTACAACAGGTATCTGCTACAACCAGTTGGATGAAATGATGAGGACACTTGTGATTAAGCAGCTGAGATTGTCACTAGAGACAGGACAATCCTCTTGCAAGACAACCAATGCTAGACCACAAGTCACACAAACAACACTGCTCAAACTAGAGAGGCTGGACTTGGAAACACTCTCTCATTCACCGTATTCACCAGACCTTGCACCAACTGACTACCACTTCTTCCAGGCTTTGGACCACTTCTTGCAAGAAAAATACTCAATTCTCAACAAGCTGTGGAAAACGCCTCTCCCGATTTCATAGCCACTCGCTCTCCAGGCTTCTTCGCTGCTGGCATAAATGAGCTACTGTTAAGATGGCAAAACCAAGTCGATAGTTTAGGTGCATACTTTGATTACTTGTACTGCTCTTGTTTTAGATATAATAAACTAAATTTTGATTTGAAAATTGGACATTTCATATTTAATGACCTAATGCTATATATTGTTTGGTCTGATTTGGAAGGTGAGCTCTGTGGAAAAACATGACCATGCCCTTCTGGCAAATCACCTACTAAATTTTGGCATTCTCGTTTCCCTCCAGGGTTTATTCCTAGGAATTCCATGCATATTCATACCTTTGAAGGACTGTTTTTTGGTAGGAATAAAGAGAAACAAGGATTTCACACTGAGCCCTACATTTATTTTGAATCATCAGGCATCATTTGTGGAGTAAGAGCAGCAACGGACTTGTCTGGTGGATTCGGAACAAGGAAAGGAATATGACAAATACTTAATAAATTAGGTTTATGCTTACTCCCTCCTTATCTCCTCCGACCAAAAAATAAGACTTAAGCGCCATGTCCCTTCTGTTATACTGAATAACGCTATTGATTTTTTCTTGTGCGATATTCAAGTGCACCTCACGGTCCCACGGTGGACGGTGAGGCTTTGCGCACACCCAGTGCACGGGGCGTCCTGCGCTTACTCAGCAGCCTACATTTAATTATGTTCAGCTGATACTCGAGTGCAGCGTCAGAGACAAAGACACTAGGAGACGCAGAAACCGAAGCAGATGGCTCCGCCGTTCTGAGCCAGGAAATCCCCTGTGTGACAGGCAGGACAGCTCAGCTGCAGGTTTGGGATGGCCGCAGGGCAGCTGCTGAGATTTCTGTTGGATCCTAACAGGGGATCGGGGCTGGACTTAGAGAAAAGAGTTCATGGCGTTTCTACCTTTTTATTTTAGTCTTGGACTTTTTCCCCCCCTCTTCCCATGGTCAGTATTGGAGCTATTTGAGAGAAAAGAAAAAATGCAAAGATTTTCTGTTTGAAAATGATCCCCCTCCCCGCCCCAGGAATCTGTGAAATCAAACACCATTTTCAGGGTAATTCATTGCAAGAGTAAATATTTTCGTTCCTATCCCGTGTGTCCTATTAGTTTGATTACAAATGATGGAGATGCATGAAATACCACAAAGTCCCAAGATACGAGCCTTTCTTCTCTCGAAAGGGAATAAATCGCAGGCTGATGAACAAAGATCAGAGCAAACCATAGTTTTCACTGCCAACTGTAAGAGGCAAATAAAAACTCACTTTTACCCCAATATACAAAAAGAAATAAATAGATGCGTGTAAGATTTTATTAGGCAGTTACTTATAGTCACTGATTACCAATAACTCGGCTGCCACTCTTAATGGTCTGCAGACGTCATTCTACGGCATTTCCCCATCAATGGGTGCAACTTTTACAGCAACGCACAGACCTTTTTGGGAAAGGCCAGGACAGACAGAGGACGGAGTGGACAACCTCACACCAGACCAGCAGCACCGGTCAGTTCAGGGGGTGGCTTGGAAGAGGGGAAGCAGAAAACATGAAATTTTTCTTCCATTACTTTTGTATTGTTTGAAGTGTCACATCCAACGTGCATTCACTTTGTAACTGAGCCAAAATCCAGTAAAGTATTGTAAGTCATAAGAAAATACGAAAATTAATCTATATCTTTAAAGTGTCGTGATTAAATGGTGCTCTACAAATACGTTTAAACACACAAAGATTTGAGAAGAAAAACACAGGGAAAGGACGTGTTATCTGTCGGCCGCCAGGTTTTGGGCTTAGGGGCTCCCCGCCCCCATGAAGGGGAAACGACCCCTTTCATCGGATCTCAAGCACCAGATCCATTTTCCTGCATATTCTTTTATATCAAGGATCTGACTCATAAGCACCTGATGTCGCTCTTCAAACTTGTGCTTAAGCGACTCATCCTCTCAATAACCAGGAAGTTGTTTTGTCTGTTTTGTCGATGGCCGCGCAGCACACACGGGGAGGTCACCGTGCGGCAGGACTGAGAGCGCAGAGCTGCTGAAACTCCTGAGATAAGATGGGCTGTAAATGCCTGTTAGCAGCTCCGCGGGTCCGCCCTCCTGTGATTCATGTCCCATTATGACGGCCATTAGAGCAGATAGACTTCACTTAATCAAAAGCTCCGTCAAGCCCTAGTCATTAAACACATCTGCTCCTTCCCTCCCGGGAGAGCAGGTCCCTGCTTTCGCTAAACGCGCCGCAAATACATGTTCAAGATGCAGAGAAGGAGGAAGCCAGCAGCGGCGATTCATTTTACGGGCTGGTGCTGCAAGAGTGTAAATCTCTTCAAAGGCCGCCGGTTTTAGCTCATTCCACCCGTTCAGCCTGTCAGAGAAGCCGGAGCACAGGTACCAAACGTCACCGGCACCTTTCACACTGCTGCGTGCACACCTGGTGAGTGGCCCTGCGGCCTTACAACAGGGCCAGAACGGAATGCACAGGGGAGTGCAGGATGGTAACAGATTCTTGAAACCGCAACACAAGATTGTCCAGAAGTCTAATTTTATAAAATAGTCTGCCCCTTTAGCTTAAGATGTTCTTTCTGACTGATTTGTTGTTCGATTAGTCTAATGATGTGCATGAAATCACTCAGTAAACCATAAAGTGATGGACAAATGTAAGGTGTTATTTTAATTTGAAGATCTTGTAAATTCTAACATTTCTAACAGATAGGCTGGTCCCAGGAGAAGAGAGCAGGCTGTCTGGTCTTAGGGAAACAAAACAACTCCTCCCCGAGAGGGACCCTTCCTGCCCCACATCGAAAACATCAGCTGTCACGGGGATACAGAAGGGGCTTCCCTAGACCCCGGTGAGCACGTTCCCATGGAAACATGACCCTGTAGAGAAGGCACACATTCCATCCGCCCTCCGTCAGGGCAGTGACTCGCGGACCGCTACACTACGACAGAACCTTGTGAGCTCATTCCTGCCTCTCGCTGACGTTGTGACGGCTCCACTCACAGCAGCCCTCTGCCGTGTGGTGCCCACGGAAACAGCCCACGCAAGGTTACCGTCCTAAGAAAATAACGGAAACCACACACGAGGCGGTATTCACGGAAAGTGCACGCCAAAGCCCAGCGGGCGGTGCTGGGAGGGGCGCCCCTCCTCCCGACGCCTGGTTATCCTGACGACCCCGCCCATCTGCGCAGGCCTCTCACCGATACTCACGCTGGAAGCAGCAGACGCCACGCGCGCACACTCACGCTTGGAAACGCGTTTCAGAGACCCCCTTTTCCATCGCCTCTGGCGGGTGGCCGCGTCCTTGGCTATATGTTGGAGGTGATGTTTTCACAGCCGTGACAGTTACAGACTTTATCAGTGGGCTGATCTAACCAAGCTTCTCATGTACCCCCTTTATTTTTAGGCATCTTTAATATCTTTGAAGGACCGCACTTGGCAGCAAGGTCACCTCCGTCAAGGACAACTTGGCCACAGAAGCAGCAACTTGCCACATAGCTGAGTCCAGAGAAAAAATTTTTTCTAACCAGAGAGGAACTCTAGCAGGGGTGTGTATGGGAATTGTTATGAGACCATGCAGAATACTCACAGTTTGGGTTTGGCCAGCAGAGGTGGTGGCTCCTTAGTGGGCGAAAGCAGGACAGCTGGCGCTGGGAGAGATTTGTCCCCGTCGGCTTTGCCGTTAGCCAGCCCGTTCACTCCGCGGCCGGCACGGGCTCCACGCGCTTCCCTCTCCGCGGAAGCGAGCTGCATCTGCAGGGCCGCGGTGCCCGGTCCTGACTCGGGGCTGTCCACCTGCTGGAGCGCAGGTGTTTTCGTTGAAGCCAACTCAGGGGAGCTCGTCTCCAAGATTGGAGGGGGAGGCGGAAAGTGCTGGAAGTGATCATTGCTGGAGTCTCCCACTGAGTTATAGCTACAGTTTTCGGTGTTGGCTAAGGAAGGGGAAAGAGAGGAAAGATAATAAGATGCTTCTAGTTCAACAAGCTATGTTCCCCTTGTCTTAGACCTTCCGAGAGTCCCCCGCTCCCGGCTATGTCGCTAAAGACCAGGCGGGCGCGCTGCTCTCACTTGCCGCAGAAGCACCGTCAGCTGGGGGCCTGCGTCTTCCAACCCGCCTGTTTCCCTCCTGACCGAGCCCACCTGCGGGGGGGCCGGCTACTGCGTCAGTAACTAATCTCAGACAAGAGCTAAAGACGGAACTCGGTAAAAACTGACAACACAAACAGTTTCAACTAACAATGCTGTGTCCGCTCACATTTGGGCCCATGGGCCCGAGCGAACATCCTGTCTTCCCTGACATTGGCTCAAGCTATGCAGGTTTTACGTAGATACTCACTGTGTTTTACAGCTAAGGAAGGTAAAGCTCCGAGTCAAAGTGAAATGTCTCATGATCTAATAAAAAAATTTTTTTCCATGTCAGGTGATCGCCCGCCTGTAACTCAGTATATAAGAGGTTTTTACTTGTTGCTCTCCATAGTCTGAGAGCATCTTGGGATCATGTTGTTTTGGATTCTCCACCTTGCCCAGTGCCTGGCAGAGCCGGGGCGCGCACCTGGGAATGCTTATCGAGGACGACAGAAAGCTCGAGAGTATCTGTTGTTTATGTTTGGCCTGTAACAGATGTGCCCCAGATGCAAATGAAGAATGTTCCGCACCCATCTTTGCCACTCAGGCCTACAGGGTGCAGGGTGTCGGCCACACTGACTGAGCACCGCTGTCACCACGGCCATCTAAGGGCTCATCTGCAAGCTGACTCAGAGCCAAAACGCTGGGCCCTCCCTGCTCCGTGATTCCCATTACGACGCCGAGGTTTCCCTTTAACAGTTGAAGTGTTCGTGCACACAACCGCTTCCCCGTTAAGATGAACCTCACATTTCTTAATTGACGTGAACAAACGTGCGGCTGCCACTCTCACGGCCCTAAACCAGTTGTCCCTGGGCCTCTGCTGCCACCTAGCACCAAGTCCTGCCCTTCTAGAGGAATCAAAGTGCGAGTCAGTTGTTCTCCCTGCGTCTGTCTCGTCCACCTGCAGACCCGTTTATTGATGCCCTGCTTACGTGTACCGCGTGCCAGGCTCGGTCAGAGGGATATTGCAACAGTCTCCGTAAGATGAGTAACAGAGATGAGGCAGTTAAAGTGAGCTAAAGCGCATTAGTAAGAGCAGAAAATAGTCGACTAAAATTAAAGAAAAAAAAGCAAAAGGCTGTTTCATGTTGCCTTCCCCAGTGGGAGGTTTTTGAGTTTAGAAAATATCGATATATTTTTGAATATTGGTTTCAACAGTACAAATAGTGCTTTATTTTTCGTATCACTTACATCCTGATATAGACTATCAATGAAATTTGATTTCTAAGATCTTTACACCTTCTCCGAGTTTACCTCGCATTACCCTCTATACAAGTGGGTTTATCCTGTGTTACCTTTCCAGCAGTTTCAGTAGCGGATCAGACACCCACCTACGTGTACAAGCGTCCCCAGGTCGCACGTGTGGGCACTGCCGAGAACGGCGTTCGCACCTCTGCTTGAGAGGCGGCCCTCTGGCGTGAGTGT
Organism: Propithecus coquereli; assembly: GCF_000956105.1. Classification (NCBI taxonomy): domain Eukaryota; kingdom Metazoa; phylum Chordata; class Mammalia; order Primates; family Indriidae; genus Propithecus; species Propithecus coquereli. The sequence continues at coordinate 5,140,771 of NW_012151174.1, forward strand.
GACCCGGTCAGCGTGAGGACGCTGGAAACCGGCTCCCTTGTTTCCAAGACTGCACCATTTAAAACAACAGCCCATGTGTGCTCAGGCTGTGACATCACCGCCATCTTTTCGTTTTTGCCATCTACACTTCTACCGACTCCCCTCCCCTCCCCAGAGCCCGCTGTCTCGCAGCGGGACGTGGATTGTCGGGGTAGGTGCTCACTGGCAGGCACTTCTCAAGGCCGGTGCTTGTCCTGGGACGGTTTCTTTCTGCTGTGGCCAAGCACCCTAGTGCTGGGGGACGAACCCCGTCGTTTCTCTCTCCTCACGTACCTGAGGTGACAACCAGCTGGGCAGTGCTTGCGACTGATCCGTAGTCGTTCCTGGCCACGCACGTGAAGATCCCCGAGTCTTCGGGGAAAGTCTCAGCAATAACGAGGGTGCAAATCTCCTCTGCAAGTGAAGAGAACAGAGCGATTCATCAGAGCGAAACCAGGAAGTCACTTTAGGAAGTCAGACCCTCCGCCTTTGTACAACAAACAGACCAGGTAATGATTATCACCGAATTGCTTTACAAAAGTGTTCACGGTAGAATCTCTTTACATTTAATTCAGCCTGGGGGAAAAGCTGTGCAGTCAGACCTATTCTTTGTGGTTTTAAACAGGAGCAGTCTTGGTTTCGTCATCTGTAAAATGGGGATAATATATACCTAACGGGATATCTATGAAGATAAAACGAGATGCTTGCAAGTGTGTAACTCTGTGCTTTGCACGTGGAAGATGCTTCGGAAACGTCTTCATTCTGCTCCCACCTAGTTTAGCCAATTGTATGTGGAAGTTCTTTCTGTACAATAAAGTATAAAATGCAAAGTAAAAGTCTCCCTTTATAATCCAATTCCTTCCTTATATCCAGTGCCCCTTAATAATCTCACTCCCTAAGGGTAAGCACAATTAAAGAGTTTGTTGTATTTGATTCTAGAAAAAAAGTTAATGTATCTACCATCTCAAAAGTAATGCAAATATTATCAAGGTATGTAGTTGTTGATGTAGCATTTCTGGTTTTGTATTACCGAGTAATGTGGCCTGCAGGCTCACCGAGTTTGAGTCCTTGTCCTCCCCCCACCCTGTGAGCCTTATCCCCCCTAAGTCGTTCCCCACCCCCATTCCTGTGATGCCTACACTAACCTGGACACAAAGTGCTCCACATGCTGTTAAAAGCTAAAAATGTAGGGCTTCTTCTGTGACAAAATGTTATATTCCTCAGGAAAGATCTGAGAGCTGTCGTGACTTTAAGCTTTTGCAATTTTAGCAATGTAGTGTAGCTCAAGGTGAACTCTTTCCTAAAATATATTAATATGGGTTTAAAATTGTATGAGTTATGAAACACACACCTTATTCTTTCAGCATGTTATTCAGTTTAACGTTGAAATGGGGTGTGAAAGAACTAGGTCCAATGTAGAACACAAAATGAATGAATAAGAGAGCTTAATAAGGACAAATTAAAGGAATCGAAATTATTTAGGTAAAAGTGAAGGCCAATGACAGAAAACCAAGTACTGCAAAGTTCCTCTTATTAGGCATCTAAACTAGTCACACTCTTAGAAGTAACCCCATTGCAGTCCCACCAACCGTGTATCAGCGTTCCTGTCTCTCTGCATCCATGCCAGCATCTATTGTTTTGGGACTTTTTAGTAAAGGCTATTCTAATGGGGGTAAGGTGATGTCACATTGTGGTTTTAATTTGCATTGTCCTGATGATTAGTGATGTTGAACATTTTTTCATGTGTTTATTGGCCATTTGTCTATCTTCTTTTGAACAGCTTCTGTTCATGTCCTTTGCACCCTTTTTAATGGGGTTGTTTGTTTTTCTCTTGCTGCTTTGAGTTCTTTGTCAATTCTGGATATTAGCCCTTTATTGGATGTATAGTTTGCAAATATTTTCTCCCATTCTGTACGTTGTCTATTTGTTCTCTTGATTTTCTCCTTAACTGTGCAGAAGCTTTTTAATTTAATCAAGACCCATTTATTTATTTTTGTGGTTGCTGTAATTGCCTTTGGGGTCTTAGTCATAAATTCTTTGCCTAGAATGATATCTGGAAGACTTTTTCCTGCATCTTCTTCTAGAATTCTTATTGTTTCATGCCTTAACCCTACTGCAGAAATTATTCCGTAACATTGAGAAGGAGGGAATCCTCCCCAACTCATTCTATGAAGCCAGTATCACCTTGATACCAAAACCAGGAAAGGACACAATAAAAAATGAAAACTACAGACCAATATGTTTTATGAATATAGATGTGAAAATCCTTAATAAAATACTAGCAAATCGAATTCAACAGCACATCAAAAAAATCATCCACCATGACCAAGTGAGCTTCATCCCAGGGATGCAAGGATGGTTCAACATACGCAAATCAGTATGCGGTAAATCACCACATAAACAGAAGCAAACACAAAAACCATATGATCCTCTCAAGAGATGCAGAAAAAGCATTTGACAAAATCCAGCACCCTTTCATGATAAAAACCCTCAACAAACTAGGAACAGAAGGGACATATCTAAAAATTTTAAAAGCCACAAGCCCATAGCCAACATTGTACAGAGTGGGGAAAAGCTGAAAACATTCCCACCAAGAACTGGAACAAGACAAGGGTGCCCGCTGTCACATATGAGTAACATTGGTTATGTTTTAAAATTTTATGATCAAAATGACCTTTAAAAGACACATTTGTTGTACCCAGTGTGAATGTGGATTTACGTGAATAATACTCTATAGAATTTTCTGCCTTTCCCAGTGTTTACTTAGGTGGAAAACAAAGCCAACTGTGTTTAATACTAGCAGAATATTTACTTTCGGTTCTCTACTATTGATAAGAACAAAAGAGAAAGATATTGAAATTCTGAATCCAGGTTACATACTGTGCTTTATAATTTCAATGTTGTATTTCCATAAATAATGTTCAAATTAAGATCACATCCCATAAAACAGGAGGCTGTGGTGTATAGGGAGGGAAGGTGTGTAAACTGAGGCATGCTCACCTCTGCCCACCTCAGCATCCCCATCAGTCCCCTATCTCAAGATGCACTGTGGGGAAACACCAGAAATAAATGTGTAAAACTATGAAGTGGGATTCAGCAATCCCACTTCTGGGTATACAGCCAAAGGAACTGAAATCTGTATGTTGAAGAGAAGTCTACATTCCCATGCTTACTGCAGCATTATTCGTGATAGCCAAGATATGGAAGCAACTGAAGTGTGCATCAATGAGTGAATGGATTGAAAAAAATGTGGTACATGTACACAATACCATTCAGCCTTAAAAAGTCAGGACATTCCATCATTTGAGATGACATGGATGAGCCCGTAGGACATTATACTAAGTGAAATAAGTGGGCACAGAGAAACAAATACTGCATGATCTCACTCGTGTGGATTCTAAAGTAAGCAGAGAGTAGAATGGTGGTCACCAGAGGCAGGTCAGGGAGAGGGGACAGGGAGGCTGGTGCCTGGGGAAAGGCCACAGGGTACGAAGCTTCAGTCAGACAGGAGGAATAGGTTCCGGGGAGCTACTGCACAGCATGGTGACTACAGTTAGTAATGCTATATTGTATATCTCAAAATAGCTAAAGGACTGGACTGTAAATGTTCTCATCACAAAGAAATGGTAAATATTTGAGGTGATCAATAGTTAATTAGCTTGATTTGATCATTCCACAATGTATACATGCATCAAACCATTATACCGTACCCCATAAATACATACAATTATTGTCAATTAAAATAAAGTAAAAAATATAAAAAATAAAATCTAAAAAACTATGAAGTATAATGTACATTTCAGCTATTTTGATGCTTTTAAATTGGTGATTTTTATTTAAAAAGATGAAGAAAAACAAAGATAGAAACGTTAAGTAGCAACTATGGAATAGGCAGGACACTGTATTACTCTAGTTTTATTTCTATCCTACATTTGACCCTGGATATACTTTATCAGGGTAGATACAGTTATATCTAGATATAACTATTATTTAAGTTTATATAATAGGTGGCTTAGTTTCTCAAGAAGATTGGGTTATTCTGGTGGTGGGGGGGCAACCATTACAGGATTTATATGATTGGGTGGAGAGTGTTGTGAATGTTTTCAATCTTGAATCTTTTATTGTGGTGTTTCCCGAACCTGTCTGATGATAACAATCACCTGGAACATTTGTTAGATATGTTGATTACACAGCCTTCCCCTCTCCCCTAGAATTCTGATTCAATAGATCTGGGTTGGGGCCAAGAATTTTTTTTAATGCCCTTTCCAGATGATTTTTATCTTGAGGAAAGTATAGAGAACTTAGTCCTAAAAAAAAAAAAAAAAGGATTTAAACCCAAGAAGAGACATACTTCATGTCCAACCCAGGTGCATGTACAGCTACATGTACATACATACATATAATGGAAATAAAAGTTCCACAAAAGAATACTTGAATTCACATAAGGTGCACTGTACCATTTTTATTCTATTTAATTTTTTAAGTAGTGGCTGTCACCCACTTTCATGAGTCCTGAGCAGCAGTTTAAGAACACAGCCCTGGTCCAGCCAGCACAGCTCCTGCTCGGTACATGTCGATGAACCCTGAAGAAAGGGCTTCCCGACGAAGGTCTGAGAGGTACTGACACATTTGGGGCACATGGTTGTGATTTGATTAACAGTTCACCGAATAGAAGGAAAGCAAGAGAATAACAGAGCGTGAGGTAGTCCTGTGGTTTTTGAGTGCACTGTACACAGTTCTTGGCTTTTCAATCGAAGAGGAAGACAGAAAGGGTGGAAATCATTCAAGGTGGAGATTCACGTAAGACTAATCATCGCGGAGGCGGATGTCTCGGGAAAGGGGCGATGGATTGGGAATTTTTAGACAGAATACGAATGGTCACAGAGTGAGATAAAAGCACGCTCAACCGGAGAAGGCCAAGCACCACTGAGAACATCAGTGTCGCGAGGATGACGGAGGCCCCCCTCCTGCGGCGGGTCCAGGGGACTCTCCCGGTCACGGCTCGCTAATGTCGCAGCCAGGCTGCTGGGGGCAGGTGTCCTGCTCCCGCACGCGCACTTTGTCCCGGAGCACACGGCCTCTCTGGTTTTTCTGTAGTTTTTCCTAGTTCAGGACATCATAAACCTGACGTAAAGTGAGGTAACAAAAGATTTAAGTTGAGAACCAGGGATTTTCCTGATGTTGAAAATTTTAAGTATTCTCCTCATTATCCAAATAATTTATTAGAAATTCACCTGCACCAGGAGACAAGCTGTATGTTCTCTAAGATATACGAGACACTGGAATAGGGTATGAGCTCAGTCAAAAGTACCTCGCAGTGTGGACATGCTCAGTAGCCCGCTGTTAGGAGGCGTCAAGTGACAGGCTCCAGGCAGCGGAAGGTCACCTTTGTCCTTCTTTAGCAGATGCTGCTGAGAGCAGGGAAGCTTCCCGACTTTCAGTAACACCCAGGTGCTTCCGGCCTGGACAGCCACGGCCTGGGTCCCTGTACGACCTTCGAGGGCCCGGCGCTCTCTGGAAAGGTCTCTCGACCTGGGATTATCTGCACCTGGAAAGACGGTTTCTGGAGGGACTTGGGATGCTCCAACTGTGAACAGACACACTTCTGTGCCTGAAACCCACGTTTCGAGACAGGTAGGGTTTTATCTGGTAGGGACGACACATAGCGGTTTTGGAGTGACGACCCGGACCACTCGTACAGAGTTCCTCCTGACACCGTCTGTGATGTCGAGGTTCCTTTTGTTATGCCGTCTTCAGAAAACCTGAGGTCGTATGTGTAGCCGCACCTTCTAAACCAGAGGGCTCTTTTAAGAATGAAATCTCATCATCGCCTCATCCTTCCATGACTTGGAGGATAAATTCCAAATGCATAATTTGGGCTACGAAGCCTTCCACGATCCGGCCCCCGCCTCTCTCCTCCTTGCGTTCGGAGCTCTGGGCTCCTCCGTGAAGCCACGTCCCGGAGCGCTCAGTGCTCCCCAGCTCAGCCTGGTGTTTCCCCACAAACAGGACTTTCTCAGAGCGTCCTTTCTTTGATTAGACTTGATCAGATTTACCACCTACATGCGACTTCAGGATGGCGAACTTTCCCCAGCGACATGTATCGCAGCTATAATTAAATAATTTATCGTGCAGCCAGTTTGTTAGTTTCTGGTTCCCTGACTTGAATATAATCTCTTAGAGCAGAAAGCATTTTTGTTCATGGCCATATTCTCAGCATCTTCATGACAGGCTCTCCGTAATTCTTTTTGAATAAATGCACGGGGGAAGTTTGGATTGAGGAGAAAAGTAAACACTTGCTTTACAAAAAGACAGTTTTCTAAAGGAATTCTCGGTAAGACTGATTTTTCTACAAGCTTCCTTTATGTGTTTCAATTGTGATCGAACAGAATCCATTTTACATGAATTTTCAGGAATACTTCTATGCATAAAATAAGGTACATGCCTGTATATAGGTGATGACCAACTGAACATCTGGAAGAGTTACAGACTTAAAGAAAAAAAAGGAAAGAAAAATAAGCACTGGAATGTTCTTTCAGTGATTTTCATGCATTGATATGTCAGTGATTTTTTACTAGATAAAATTTTCATCCGACGTTCCAACTTTGTTCAGCTTTTCTTCTCTTGGAAAATTTCATCCAACAGTGGCAACATGCTCCCATTTTGTTGAGAGAAAGGAGCAGCCTGGCTTGCGTGGTTCTGACAGTATAGAAACGAGGAAAGCCACGAGGGAATGACACGAGCCAGGCTGCAATACTGAATCTTCATCTGGTAGCATCTTACTTGAACAAAGACTTATACAACGTCTGTAAAATAAATTTTGGTAAGGAATGGAAATCAGGAAATGACTGCTCATGTCAAATAAAGGGAGTTAGAAGCTCATCTGTACTAAAAACAATTGTCTCTAGTATAAATGGAAACATTTAAAGTATAATAACTTTAATTATGATCCATTTTAATCCAGTTTTCCTGAGTTTGATTTCCCATGGTTTCAACTTGAGGGCAGATACTAAATTACTAAATCAGAAACCATTTTTACTGATGATAAATTCTGTTCTTTGCAGTTACCTAAAAATTACTTAATCACAGTAATATCTCCCAGAAGGAGACCCTGAATTTCATTTTTCTTGGACATACTTAACACTTTGTTAAACATAAAAACCATTTTTTTTTTTTTTTTGGTGAAAACTCATAAAATGATGAGGCAGCGAGGATACGATTACTAGGTCCCCTGCGCAATAAGGGGTCGTTTTCATAAATGTCTTCCTTCCCTTTTTTCCCCCAGAGTAACTAAAAAGGAAGCCAGATTTCACCTTTCAAACCACATGGCTTGGCCACCACAGTTGATCAAAAAGGGCTCTGGACTAAAAGCAACAAGACGAAATTCAGTGTGGGTAAATGCAATGCTTTTATTAGCATTTATGAAGGATTTTTAAAAATTGTGAACCCTACCATATGTAGAGAAGGATATTTAAAATGCCTAATCTCAGGAATGACAATGAAAGGAGCCCACCCATCACTAAGCCTGAGGAATGCACTATTACCGACGCTTCAGAAATGCCTTGTATGCCCCCCAATTTGTCTTCCTTCTTCTACTGAGATATTAATTCCTTTGATTTTCTTTATATGTTCGCACCATATGTGTGTATCCTTAAGAAATGCATTCTTTAGTTTTAAAAAATTGGGTATCAAGCACCAATCGTGTTATGCAAAGAAAAGGCAATCTTGTCACTGTTAGAAACAAGCTCCCAGGCACCATCCTGGGCCATAAACCAGCTTCAGCTTCCCTGAAGGTTTCCTTGAGCATCTCGAAGGTCTTGTTTCGCTGTGTCTCTGTGTCTGGTGTGACCGCTGAGAAGGCCACGCCCTCCTGATCCTCACAGTTTGTACAGTCTTCTCCCTGGACACCTGTAACATGACCTCCTTGTCCCGGATATTCTGAATTTCGCGATGATGTGCACCGCTCTGAGTTTGTGCCAAACATCGTGCGCTCGGTGGGTTTTCTCAATCTAGAAACTGATGGCCCCCAGTTCGGGGACATTTTTTGAATTACTTTATTGATAATCTTATCGATAATCCCTTCTGTGCCCCTTCTTCCTTCTCTCCTCCTGGAACCCTGGGCTGGTTCTCTGGTTTCTCTGATTTTCTTCCGTTTCTCTCTTACATCCCTTCTTTGTCGGACATTTTCTCAACTTCGATTTCTGCTACCAACTTTTTCATTCCAAGAACTCCTTTTGTTTTCCAAATATCCTCCCTTTCCATTTTTTTAAATAGCTTTTCATTTTTACTTCTTGGATGCACTGATTTTCTTATCTTCCTCAGGAGAGATTTTGTTTTGTCTTATATTAATATAATATTTTCTTCTCTTTGCAAATTTGCTTTGTCTAAGTTGCTTTTCGGGAAAGTTGCTTTTTAATTTCTCCTCTACGTCATTCATGTTAGAGGTTTTCTTCAGATTTCTCTCCTCTCTGCTCGTCTGACATGGTTGTGAGTTGACCAGAAGCTCTGAGCACAAGAGAGGAACTTGGCGGCTTTGGCCTCCCCTGTAGCATAATCTAGGTGGCATCTTTACAGGAGAAATTCCTAAATCATTACCTACAATTTTTTTTTTCTCTTGGGATGTTTAGATTGCTCAGAGAAAAGTCCCTCAGTCTCTGCCAAGGAGGCAAAGTTGACAGGCCAGCATTTCAGAAGGTGAGCGCGGGAAGAGGGCTGGGAAGAGGCACGTTCAGCCGTTAGAGTTCAGAGTCACTCGGTTTTCTTTGTGGTTGTGCACTCAGAAGTGCCTGGAGTCCGCCCCTGCCTGCAAAGACTAAAAAAACCTTCCTTGGTTCACGGGACCCTAAATATCTTAGTAACTCTTTTATGGTGCTTCTAAAAGACATACCTAATAATAGTTCCATTTATTATGTAGTTATCTCCAAAGAATTTTATAAGTATTTATATCTAAGCAAGTTAGGTACTGTTGGAGAAAATACACATGAATTCAAAGAAAGATACTACTTTATTCCTAAGTAACCACGCCTACTTGCTGAGGGATGTGCGCATGCGGAGGGCGCCGTGCAGCCTCTCTGGAGCCACACCGGACCAGCGGCCTCACGGCACGTTTCACGTGCATTTTCACGCGGCACTTGCTTTTTATCACACACCCATCAAAAACTCAGCTTCACAAAGATATGACGTCATAGGAAAGAGTGGAGGGTGATCTAGTGTTGACATTCTGAACTAGTTCAAGCTAGCAGTTGTGTCCTATCTGTCAGATGTCAATCTCAATGTGTCTGCATCAAAAACTTCACACGTATTACAGCGCCCTGCCAGTTTGGTACACCGCTCCAGGGCACCTTGTCACACAGTTTGGGAACCACAGGTTTTACACAGCCTACTTTTGTCCTACAACCCTTTGTTCAACCCACCATCCTAACCTAGAACCTGCATTAAGTTTCTAACTGTGCACAATCTGCTGGGATCTCAAGACACATCCCCAGCATGGCCCTCCTACAACTTCACACCTAGTGCAGTCAGCTAAGTATAAAGTACTTGGCTTTGAATCACAGAATCAAAACGTGGACTGTACCGTACAAGACCTAGGGTGGATCACACTGGGTAGCAGAGATTCACAGTGAAAGCAGGAGGTGCCATACGTTTATACGTGAATTCTCCAACCAGGAAGACGCGGTCTGTGCTTGTAATTTGCATGTCGTTAGACAACGACACAGAAGTAACTCAGTGCGGTCTGCGGCTGTTTGCAGACAGCTGAGTAAGAGCCTGAGCATTCACAGCTGTCCAGCGAGTCTTCCGTCCCCACCCCCAGACCAGGCGCTGAAGAAATCAATCAGTGTAGAGTCAGCATGTCAAAGAAGAAGGCCAGAGAGGTAATGTGACAAACGGATGTTGGTCTTCAGTAAGCTGACTAGCTATTAATTCACAAAACGATCTGAAAAGATTTGTGGTGCAAGCCGACTTCTGTCTAGACAGACCGGGGAGTGTAAAACACATTAGACAGATACAACACGGCAGTGACGAGAAAAACCTGTTTCAGTTGCACAAATGCATTGGGAGGGAACCTGCTATTTCCTTCTTTATCTAAACATCTAATCGCTAATGGGGCTATATACTAGGGAATTTCAATTTTATTTCTAGAACTTTAAAACATCTTGCGCATGAATAAGGAAAGACATTAAAGAGAAGAGAAAAAAGAGATTAAAAGAATGAGGGAGATGGGGAAAGAGAAGAAGGAGGGAGGGAAGGAAGAGGGAGTGTGTGTGTCAGAGAGAGGGAGAGGCGCTCTCACAAAAGCCGGCCACCAAGGAGAGAGTGACTATGTCAGGAGAAGCGGAGACAGGACACAGGGAGGACGATGCAATCTGAATGCTTGAATATTTTCCTGGATTTCAAAGGCTATTTATGTTTAGCATTTGGAAAATATCCCTGACCTAGTCCTATAAAATTTATCTCCTGCCTCAGATGTATTGCAGTCATGTGTGTTTTTCTCCTTTCCACTTAACAAGGGCTAGAAAAGAGCTACCCGGAAGCCAGTTCCTACATAGTGACACATTCTACGTAGTCAGACGGTTCGGGGGCCCATTAGACGTAATGGTCAATCAGCCCATTGATGGAGAGTAGACGATCATATTTATTTTGTTTTTTCCCCCTGACAGAGCAACTTCAAGGTCAACGTAAAGGAAACGCTTGGCAACTGGTGGAAGAATCAGACCTGGTTTTGTCAGGCATGCCAAAGCTTTGTTTGAATACAAATACGCTTTAACATTTGCTTGTTCTGAGGTTCTTACTCATAACCACTCACATGAGCAGTCCCTTGAGCAGTCATTCACGTGTTTGACGGTTTTTTTGTTTGTTTAAAAAATGTGATCAGAGATTTTGTTCAGCGCTGCATGCCAACTGCAGATGTCCTGAAGTGGAGCAGGGTGACGCTTCCCTGCGAAGGAGAAGGGGCGATTCTCGCAGTGCCATGGTACGTGTAATTGCGGAGAAGTTACTAGGGGTCAGGGAAAATTTGTTGTGATAGTTATCAATAGCTCCTGACTATATATATTTTTTTCTTATATTGACAGATTAGCTTGAAATATTTCTCTGCCAAGAAAAATTTGTTTTCAGCAAATGCTATTATTGTGGTTGGAATGGAGGAGTCTGTTTTCTTAAATACTTCCAGATCTAACTAAAGGGAAAATAAAAATAAGAAAATTCAGTGAACATGGAGAGGAAACATTTTTATACATTGCCAGGACAAGGAGTTTGAAAGGAAGGCCTTCCCTGTCTTGTTCTTTTCTTCATGATTTTGCCATGTTAACCCAAAAGGCATTTAAGCAAGTTCTAGAGGTCAAGTGACTCCATGAAGTTGCTTAGGATGAATTTTATTAAATAATTCACGACCAAAACTATATTCTAGAAGCAAAACAGCAAACCAAAAGTGAAAGAGAGGGGTGTATGCAGAGTAAGGGGTGAGGAGTGGGGAGTGGGGCACAGGGGTCTCCCTCCTTATCCAAATTTATTCCTCATTAGCCAGTATATTCTGAGTGTTTCCAACTTTCAAATATGCACATACTTGAAACTGCAGTCTCTAACCAATGTTTTGAATTTTTAGATGATGGTTAGTTTATGATTTTCCAACCGAGATTATGGGAGACATTTTAATGAAGGACATTTAATAGATGTCCATTTAATGACAATGGATAACAGCATGATGAAGAATGAGTTGCATGAATTTGCTCAGAGTCCTAAATGCAACATCAAAAGCAGCCTTAATCCATCCCAGTAATAACGTTTGCAGAAGTTTTGGCTCAAGGTTTCAGTCTTATTTGTACATAAAACATTAAAAGACATCAGTTGCTTTATAGGTTTGCTTCACATAATAAGCTATTTCTTGGAGATAAAAGAGATGTTCAGTTCCTACTTTTACTTTTCTTTATATTTTAAAGTCTACTTAAAATAGTAAAAGCAAAAGATGTGTCCCGACTCCCTATAGGGTTTCCGCAACAGCTAATGCAGTAGATTTATTTAGTCTCGGAAGTCCCACGTGTCAGGGAACTAGCATCATGCCATTTCATACGAAGACATACCACAGACAAAATGTGCAGTTGTGTTTCCACGGGCGGGAAAGGGACCGCAGTATTTGACGTGGTGACTGGCACCTTCGGTGGGTGGCTGCTCTAGTGGTAACTCACAACAAGAGGACAGTGGATCAATTCCAGTTCTTCCCCAAGGACGCTACCCAGCCTCCCTTGCGCTGTGGACCCGAACAGGGCCATACACTGCTTTTAAGACCCCAAACTCAGGTGTGAGAGGTTCAGGGACTGACCTCGTCATCTGACCCGTGGCAGCCCAGAGAGAACATTCACATCCCCAAGAAGGGTCAGAGCAAGGTCACAGCTCGTAAGGCACATGTGGCCAGATCTGCTTGACACGGGAGCAGAGGCACAAACAGGAAAGTGGCTTGTTTTTCTAGCCTTTGCTAAGAAATAAGTGGCACTGTGACTTTGCTGATGGGAAAAATACAAAAGAAAATAGTCTCAGGGAGGACATACTAGGAAATACCTCCGTAAAAGTTTTGTTTCCTTTACAAACACCGTTTCAGTCCTCGAGGAGTCGTAAATATACGAGAAGACTGAGGCCGGGGAACACGGAGCGCTCTGATGAGGTCGGGTGACCTGGTCGTTGAGGGCCCCTAGGGCAGGATGACTTGCTTCATGCAGAGCAGCAAGAGTCACGGCTCAGGGCAGGCGAAGGAGACCCGCCGGGGTCAGTCTGCCCGTGACGGGGGCCATGCTCTCTGAGCGCTCCTAAGCCCAGGTGTCCGGTGGTTCCCGTTTGGGTTGGGGGAGTGCACGGCAGATTGTTCTTTTCTGCCGGAATTTTAGGAGGATGTTTTTCCACCATTAGCTCAGTTTGCTTTCTGAGCATAAAAGACTATATTTAAAAAAGCCTGAAGTCACTGAGCCCGACCTTCTTGTCTGAATGGAACTTAATGTTTCACTAATAAAGAAGCTGATGTAAAATGCAGCGTACTGACCCCATGATAAAGGAGATATTGTCTTTAAGGGGGTTTCACGTTTCCAGGGAACTGCAAAAACATTGTTCCGCTTATGGCTTTAAAGCAGAAACAAAGAACTATTGAAACCCACAGACACGTTACCTCCCTCCCCGCACAAAGAGATCCTTACCAGGTTCAGCTGTAGATCTGGGTTCTGTTTGCCACATGAAAAAAATAAAATAAAATAAATCAGAACGCAGTATTAGAATGGGGTTCCATCAAATAACAAACCTACCAATCCGCTTCTACAGCCTTGCCCAGGTCATGCCTGCAGAAATGTTGCAGTCAAACCCCGAAACCCAAAAGAGATAGTGACAGTGACAGTAGATCAGCTATATTTCTGTAAACGTGGAAACTCGAATTCTAGTAACAGCTTACTCTAGGGAGCTTTTGAAACTGCAGCTTATAGTTGGGCTATAGTAGTCTTGTGAACCCCCTAAATTATTTGCCCAACTTTGAGTCCCGGTGTATATATGCACTTTTTTTGAAGAAAGAACATATAACTTTCATCAGGGTTTCGAAGGGGCCGCGGTTCTACTTTACTGGCTCTCACGCCGTGTGGACTATCTATCCGGTCTTACCACCCTCTGGAAATAGAATTCAGTTCATCCGAATGGCTCGGCCCTGCTTGGTTTTCCTGAAGCCAGAATAAAATGGTCAGATTTGGGGAAACGGCGCCTCTGCTTACTTTTCTGTAGAATTCTGAAGTCTGGAGAGTCCTGGATCTCACTCCCTTGCCGGAACCACCGCACCTGCGGCGCGGGCGCGCCCCGCACCCGGCACTCCAGGACCACGACCCGGCCCTCGGCCGCCGTGGTGTTCTGCAGCTCCTGAAATTCAAGGCAGACGCACCTGTCAGACTTCGCTGGGTTTTTAAGCAATTTCACGGGGCAGAATAAAAAATCCAAACTATAGACAAGAAACAAAATACAAAATGCATCATAAAATAATGACCGCTAACTCAGGTAAGGACAAACACCTTTGCACCCGCCGACCAACAGCTCTCCACAATCTCTGTGTCATGAAATGAGTAAGGTTGACCATGAGCCCTGCAGAACTCTCTGGCCTGCCTGCAAATTTGCATTGACTCTTTCGAATTTATGGAATTTGCTGGTCACCACTGTTACCTTTCTCTATCTGCGCACTTCTTAACACTGCCACACTCCAAATGAATGTATATTCTCATGAAAACCAGATAAAAGAAAAAAACGCATGCATTTGCTTTCGCATGCTCTGACCTTTTCCTGTCTGTACCTCCCACCACCTCTGCCCACCTAGTTCCCTACGTCAGGTTTGCTAAGCGCGTGGGTTTCGGTATTTTCTCATTTTGAGATTCTGAGTAAGACCATAAACATGCAGCCTTTCTCCCTTGCTGGTCTTCATTTCCTCCTCCCTGCTACTGCCTTTGTTGTCCCTCACCCCACTCCAACTCCAGACCAATAAATCTTTACGATCCAACAGATTAGAAATTAATGTGGCTTTACAGATGCAGAGAGGTAAAGCTTTTATACTTGTTATTGAATATCAGGACATTAATAGTTCCTGCATATGTATCCTCTTTCTTCCTCTAGGATTAACTAGCAAGGGGCTCATTTAGACTTTCTGATTGTAGAGTACCGGGTCTAACGTAAAGCACACAGGACTCTCGAAATAATTCAATCGTAATAAAGTACTTTACCTGTCCCTAGACCAAAAGCAAGCACACTGACATCGGGAAGTGTGTGTGGGCTTTGTTTGGTTTGGTTTGGTTTGAATTATCTGAGAGGACAATAAATGACATCCCCATAGCAGGTGTCCTGCCCTGAGCGTGCAGAGCCTGGGAAGCTCTAAGTCTACGACGTCAGCAGGAGAACCAGAAAGCCTCACGCGGTGTCTGAGAAGACGTTTGATGAGAATTTTGGTAGTTAACAAGAATGATTTTTTTCTTCCAAGTGAAAAGATTAAGATTGCCAACTATTTCTGATTGTATTCTTTCTCCTTTCTTATTTTTAAAATGTAGAAAGTCTCTGTTTTTAGATCAATTTTTTAACTTTAATTGGGTCCAGAAAAGAGCTAATTTAGTGGATCACAACAGGGTAAGTGTTACTCACGGGGTCCAGTTCCTATGGATTGACCTGTTAATGCACTCACGGCCACACTAGAAAACAACATTTTTCCTGGGGCCACGGTGTTTTATTAAAACAAAAGGATCCTTTCTAATTTGTTATGTTTTATTGGTTTCTGTGCATGACTTATATGCAACGCAATCCATGTTTTTAGAATTAAATTGTCATTATTAACTGTAACAATAAGAACATCAACAAGTACGATTTTCATGAACCAAATGCAGGGTTTTGCTTCACGCGGCCCTGCGCTCAAAGCTAGCCTGGGTTAAATACAACTCACTCGGCAGTCAGCCTGTTAAATGTCTCCGGGCTTGTCCAGGAAGCCACTCAGGGGATATTTCAAATGGTACCCAAATATTTTTCACATTTGAGCATTTAGGCACCAAATGGGACTTCGATTATCCCTAAAATTATGCATTTTGTTTTTTTTTTCAGTGTTGGAAAGTCAGAGATGTAGGACATGGGTGGATGCCCAGGAACTTGAGCACTCAAAGCTCCGTAATTGTGCCAGGCTTATAATCTGGCTCCTCCTGGAACAAACTTTTCTCATCTTGGAAAAAGCGATGGCCAAACACAGTGAGCTTCCAGGAGACCCTCGAGACGACAAGAGGACCCCACAGGAGACAGCACGTCAACCCCTGGAGGCTGCACAGGCAGGCCAATCACCCAGTGTAGACTCTGGGGCCTGGGTGTTTAGGATGCATGTAAGGGCCTCTCCTCAAGTCCCTGACACTGAGATCCCTTGGAGGGTCTGACCATTTGGGAGGAAATGCCACGTGGGGGTGGCCGTTCTGGCCACACGTGTGTCCTCAGCACCCAGAGGCCCACAGCCCACATGCAGCTCTGCTGCCTGGGCCGAGCCCTCCTCCCTGCCCGGAGGCGCGGCTCTGCTCCAACCAGCTGGGACCTGGGAGTCTTTTCCAGAGCAGTGCGAGGACACAGACGGAGGAACCCCGAGGATGGGCAAAGCCCACCTGCTGGCCCTGCACCGTCATGCCCGAGACAGGCCGAGGAAGGGACTGAGGGCGTCAAACCCAAGGTTGGTTTGAGTTACGGAGATCAGCAGGGTTGTTTTCTACCCCTGCCCCTCCAAAACCAGAGCCCAGGCCTACAGAGGGAGAGACGCTGGGGAAAGCGAGGCCGGGAACAGCCCTGCAGAACCCGGAATGTTTGCAGGTCCAGGCACGGAGAGCGGGAGGCCAGAGACGCCAGGGAAGCGGCTCTGCGGTTTGAGATTGCTTTGAAATCAACCTATATAAAAATATAGAATTTCGTTTTACTTTTTTAAGCCATGCTGTTAGTGCATAGAACCCTCTGTGGTTTTCTTTTGCGGCAGGGACAAAGCCACTAACAGACTTTCTACGTCTCAGGATCCAGAACACAATGAGGAAACGGGGTTTGTTTCTAGTTTTCGAGACTTCCCCTTGGTGACCAGGAGGAATTCCATGACATCCCACACAGCAGGCCACCGTGGTGGAGCCCCGGGATGACAGAGAGTGAAACTTCACCGTCTCTCCCTCCCCTATGCCACCAGCATGGATGTCCACTGTCTGTTTAGATGGAGAGGCCCCAGCCAGCAGAGCCTTGGTCACCAGGACCTCAGGCAGCGCGCACGCGGTGTGACCTTGAGCAGCTGCTGTGCCAAGCTCTTGTACCACATGCCGGTGTGGCGGTCCGGCCTCCGCGCACACTCCTGCCCCGGCCCCCGGGCACACGCACGGCTACTGTGCTGACTGGGAGCCTTTGGTAGGGTTATACGTGTCCTGCTCTCTCTTCCTTTCTTTCTTTTCTTTCTTTCTTTCCTTTTTCTTTCTTTTTTTTTCTTTCTTTCCTTTTTCTTTCTTTCCTTTCTTTCTCTTTCTTTCTTTCCTTCTCTTTCTTTCTTTTTCTTTCTTTCCCTCCCTCCCTCCCTCCCTCTCTCTCTCTCTTTCTCTCTCTCTCTCTTTCTTTCTTTCACAATCTATCTAGGAGGGGAGTTTAGACGTTGTTATCAACAGTTGTCACTTTTTGCCTGGGCCTGGCCGGAAATATTATTAAAATTCACTGCTTATGAAAACATCTTCGACAACGCTTGGATTCAGGAGGGAAAAAGTCATTCCTACATGAAGATACTAAAGATGCTTTTCTCTACTCCCTCACCAAAGTTTTGATAGATTCACTTTCGCATTCGTCTCTGGTTTACTTGGAACTGATTGTGGTGAAAAGCGTGAGGCCGGCGTCCAACTGAACCTTTTGTCACCTCTGCTGAGGAACTCGTTCTTTCCCCAGTGATCTGCAGGTTTCTGCAGGGACCGGGGCTCCTTTGTGGGCTCTATTCCGACGACTCCTCAGCTCTCCAGCCCCGAGCCAGCACTACGCTACCCTACCCTAGCTCCCACACCTCTCAGAAACAGTCTTGACACCCTACAGGACAAATTCCACTCCCGTGTAACACCGTCTCGTTTTCCTTCTGCCGGGGAACCCTGGCTACTTTTAGCCACTTTTTTCTTCCACACAACTTTTAGAATCAGGTTGCTAAATTCTGTATCAAACAAATAAATAAAAACAAGAAAACTATGCTGGAATTTTAGCTGGATTTGCATGAAGCACAGACTGCTAATCAGGGAGTGGGGACTTCCTTATCATCTTTCCGTCCACAAGCATGGCATTATCTATTTATTTGGGCCTTTTAAAATGTCTTTCAATAAAGTGTTATAATTTTCTCTAAAAAAAAAAGAAGGAGAAGAAATGTTACATAGAACCATTTCTGACTGGGGTGGCTGACAACAAAATGGGTGTCATTCAGCCCGGCAACATGAATCAATGGCTCAGAACAAATTGAAAATTAGTCAATTTTCCCGAATTTCCACAAAACTTGCCAGATCTCCCACGCGATTTCCTCCACAGTATCGTGTCTCGTCTTTCCTACCCATTTTGGCTTTCCCACTGGATTTTGAGCTCTGTCAGGCCCCTGCCCACACCCACGGCTTTCGGACTTGTCACAAGATCATTGCCACCCGACAGCCGCTCCACCCATCTCTAGTTGGCCTCAAGGTGGCCGTGATAATCAGCCTGCTGGTCTGTCCCCCTCAGCTTGTGAAGGCCGCTCCCCGCAGCCACGCGGGGGTGGGCTCTGAGGACCAAGGCAAGCCCAGGGAACGAGACTTCCAGATGTCAGACCTTTGTGAAAACAGGAGGAAACGGGGCGGCAGCGGTTCCATCCGGTTGGCAGAGATGCGACGTCGGACTCTGAACCTGGAAAAGCAGAGATGCGTGGATCAAATTCCAAACGCATAAACTGCTGGAAAGACGGGCTCTAGCAGAGCAGCCTCTCACCGCGGGGACCGCTCCGCTTGAGCCGAACGAGCGGCTCGAAGTCCCCGCCCGCAGCTCTCACGGGGCAGACGCCATTCCCCTCCGCAGCTCGCGTCTGTGTCTCTTCTCTGCTCTAAAGGGTATTCAAGGTGAAAGTTCCCGGGTCTGTGGGGAGCCACGAGCTGTTAGACACTATTACCAAACAGATTTCTGTGTGTGGGACGTCCACAGGGGTCTTTTGAACAGTTCCCCAGACTTTACATTTTTAAGTACAGCCTGGATTCGTTAAATTAAAAGCATCAGCTATTGGCAGTGGAGGGTAAAGTAAATATCTACCTATCTTATTTTTAACGTCCACTCTTTTTTTTGATACAGGGATTATGGGAAAAGAGGAGGAAAGGAATACATATTATTTGTTTCTTGATGTGCAAAAACCAACATAAAGGTGCCGAAACACTTACTGAATGGCACTCGTCTCTAGGGAAATGCAAGGATTTCAGACTCGTGGATGGAAAATATTTCTTTGTGCACAATCACTTACTTTCAACTAATCTGGATTTATTCACTTAGATAAGTGGTTGCTAGCGTCTTAACCCGAGATGAGGGTGACCTGGGACTGTGTCTGACCCTGCCACGGGCTGTCGCGAATGCTGGCAGAGGTGCAGGGATGCTGGGCGGGAGGGGCCTCGTTCATCACCCCTGGAGGACTTGCCACTGGCTTGTGATTCGGGAGGTGTGGGTTTCACTTTCACTGTTTTTTTATGTCCAAAGAATATATGAACACTTTTATAGTATTTACTCTGTGCCAGGTACTGTTCTAAATGTCACATGAAGATTAACTCACTGAGTCTCCACGACAACCCTGTGGGATTGGTGGTAAAATCACCTTCATTTTACAGATGAATAAACGAGGCACAGAGAGGCTACACCATCTGCTTAAGTTCCCTTAGTTAAGAAGTGGTAGAACTGGGGTCAAACCCAGCAGTCTGAGGCCCCGGCATGGTGGCTCACGCCTGTAATCCTAGCACTCTGGGAGGCTGAGGCGGGAGGATCCAGCCGCAGTAAGAGTGAGACCCCATCTCTACTAAAAATAGAAAGAAATTAGCTGGACAACTAAATAAAAATTAGCCAGGCGGTGGTGGCACACCTGTAGTCCCAGCTACCCGGGAGGCTGGGGTTAGGAGGATCGCTTGGGCCCAGGAGTCTGAGGTTGCTGTGAGCTAGGGTGATGCTCCAGCACTCTAGCCCAGGTGACAGAGCCAGACTCTGTCTCAAAAAAAAAACAAACAACAACGACAAAAAAAAACACCCAGCAGTCTGGCTCCAGAGCCCTAACCTTTATGTCACACTGCCCACAATCGCCAAGTGACGGAGTCTCTCTGAGCACTTCATTCTTCCAACTACACGAGTGGGATATATTGCATTCCATTCCATGTTCCTGCAGAACTTAAACAACTTAGAGACGTGCTCTTTGCATGAGAATGACAAGTACACGTTGAGATGCACGCACATCTTTCTGTTCTTAGGCTTCCCTGTTACACCTCAACGTGTTCTGTCATATCTAAGAAGTGTTTTGTGTGTGTTTTTTATTTCTCAGACTAGTTTGTAAACTGTTTGAAAATGGGGCTGGTCACTTTTTTTTTCAGCCATGAAACTCCTACCTCAGTGCTAAGCATTCAACAGAAACTTACCATTATTTAAACATCAAACACCAACCCCCCTCCCCCCTAAAAAAACCCACTGATTTAATCAGAAATATTTCTGTAAAAGTCACTCTGGTGTAGGGGTATTATATGCCATCTCGGAGTACCTTATCCTGGTTGATTCAAGTTTATGGGCACGAATGTCTTTTCTCTACTGTTTGCATTTTCTACACATGGCAGAGTGTACGTCACACACTGTAGCTGCTAAAACACCCCTGAGGACTCGATGGATCATACAGGCTGACGGCAAGCAAGTGACGGCCACAGGACATAGTCCCTAGCTAGGAATGAGCTCACACCGCAAGAATGTGGGGAAAAACCCCTCATTGGGTATTGTCTTTAACGATATTCATCGTATCATCATGATTTAGAGACATTTAGATAAAACATTTTTTACTTGTTAAAAAAAAGTTCATGTTGCTAGTGTTTGCAAAGTAAGCTCACTACAATTACTTTCCGGTAGTTTATAGTACTGTTCTTTCTTGGCTAACGCAGTCTTGCAACGAAATAAAAGCAGGAACAAAAAGCGTGGTGAAGTCAAGGGACTTGAGCTGTTTTTTCTTATCTGCTTAGATTTAGGAATGGGAAAACTTTTCGTTGGCATGTGGACTTTTCTTGCCTTTTAATCTGTTTGAGATGAACCAATGAATTTGGCTAAACGGAGAGCGTACACATGTGAGGGAACAGCCAAATAGTTACGGCTAAAACAGACACCATTTAATCAGATCATCAGCTGGGCGAGAAAGAGGTTCCCGGGGGAAATGCAGAGCTGACAATGGGTGTGTGGCTTTGGTTAAAGGCTATTTTTGGGGGATGAGAAGGAAGAGCATTATCTACCATTTTCGTTCCTCCCAGTTCTGCTTCCATGGAGGAACTATTTCGAGGTAGACTACTAGTTAGAATCAAAGTTATGTTCTTAAAACCAAGAAGCCTGCTAACAAGCTCCCCTCCTTGCGGGCCCAGGCCGAGGCGCACCTACCTGCTGAACAGGGACAGACAGCGGCTGAATCACAGCTGTGGTCACTCCTGTCTTTGGAGATGATGCTCCTATTGTCAAGGACACGGAAGTGGTTTTCTTTTGAGCTCTGGAAAATAGGGAGGCAAGTGTTCGAGTCAGAATCTTTTTTAGCAGGAATTATCCTTTGACACATTTCCACAGAAAATCTGGGTTTCTTTTCACATGCTCATCCGCTTCAACTGTAATTGCTTCAGAAACGGGAGCTCGCAACTGACGCTAGAATACCTGTGGGCGGCATACGCATAGACTGTATCGGATAGACGTTTAGCAAAAATAAACACACGAATAAAAGAAAAGCAGCTAGAAGCAACTCAGACATTGCTGAGGATTCCAAAGTATCAAACTTGAAAATCTTAAGATAAAATATTTGGGAAAAATCCAATCTTTATCAGTCGGCAGATATTTGAAATGTGTAGGGTTAGGGTCCTATATTTAACTGAAAGTCTTGGTTGTCTATTTTAAGTCCAGCAGCTGTTCTTTGTTCTGGTTTCTAATTTTGTTGAGAGTGTCTTGGAATTTTTGTCTTTTCCTAGTGCGTAAAAGTTAGTGAGGTGTAGAGAGAAGATCAAGAAGAGTTGGTTCCAGGTCCAGCTTTCCAAGTAGCTGGCGGTGCGGTCTCCAGCAAGTCATGCAACTTCTCTAAGCTTGACCTCTGCATCTAAGATCGGGGCGGAAAAGTACATGGTCTCATAACGTCCCTGTAGCAGCTGTGACTATTTGATGCTGAATGCATATAACTGCTGTGTAGGAATTACTAGCAGATCAAAGGAATTTATTATCATAGTCTCAATATGAATGAAGTTTTCTACAAATTTCCAATAGATTTTATCTTTGCTAAATAATTAAGCTATTAACATTTTATTAAAAGCCCACATGACTTTGTAGGAATGACTAAATTCTGTGATTTTTTAGGTACATGATCTAAATAGAAATAGATTTTCTCTGAATGAAAATCCATTTCTGGCCTAAATAGATATTTTCCAATTTGTAGAAATAAATTGGTTCTCAAATAAATTGGTTCTTATTTACATTTTAGTGATGATTTAACTGATTTTTCTCTCAATGTGACAGCTCTTTTCATACATTTATAATCAGATAGTTGTCTTTGAAACTAACATTGTTTATGGTTAAATTGCAGCATGTCAGTGATGAAATGCAGACTTCATAGTTCAAATTTGTAAGTCAAAAAATTGTGTTGAACTTCAAATATTTGATCTCTGATTGACATCATTTGACCTTTTCCTTCAAAGCAGTTTCAGACCCAACTATTCTGTTGCCATTCTTTGTTCGTAAATAATTGACGGAATTGTAGGCACTTACTGTGGCATAGCTCCACCTTTTAACTTGAAAGCTAAACTTTCACTGTCAGAATCTGTTGAACTGGCACCTGCGGAAGCATCAGAGATAATGACAAAGTTAAGATGTTGGCAGTACTTATAAGAAGTCCAAAGAATTATATTCCTCATTTTAAATAACAACATACAAATTCTTATTTTTGACCTAATTACACAGTGGAATAGAGAATGATTCAGGTTTAGGCTATTTTCAGTTAGACTATTTCTTCAGAAAATCATTTTTAAAAGGAATTATGATACATAGCTTTCTTTAAAGTAATATGCTTTTAATGGCAGATTAATTTTTGGTTTCGTTTTCATCACTGTGGCCATCACAGCCACACTTTTAAATGGTTTATGAACTATGAAATGCACGTGCATATGTGTCTGTGGGAAAAGCAACCACGAAGTTGCGGTTTGCAACCGTCGCCAGGAGATTACAGAGTGTGGATTATTAATGTCTTCATTACTCATTAATAGGAAGATGCTGTCTGCCTCTTGGGGAAAATCAAGTGTAACGGTGGCTTCGCCCTTGAAGGAGGGGCCTCTGATTTTGGACCAGGCTCTCCCAAACTCCTTAGCATCACTACTATTCCAACGCAAAGGGTCACCATATCAGATTTTTAGTCAAAATGTAAATAAATTGCACTCAGATTTTAATGTCTACCTATTTTGTGTCAAGAGATTTTTGGGTGATAGATTTTAAAATAATTGCAAGAGTTAAAAGTATAGTCTTGATGTTTCTGAGATATATTTAACTTGGGTTGTTTAAATTACCTTATAAAATAATAGATGCTTATAGAAAAATAACCAAGCAGCACAGAATTGCGCGACATAATAGCCACGGTCAGTGGGAACCTTTGTAAATACCATTCTGCACATGTTAACAGTCTGGTCCGCATTTTTTCAGATAAGTTAAATACTTGGTGTCAACACACATACTGTAATGTAATTATACAAATGGATTCATGCTCTATGTGTGCTTTGCAATCAGCTACTTCTGCCATCGGTAGACTTAGAATATACACATCACTCAGTTTCCCCGGACGGCCGCCTGGTGCTCCCACCCCTGACTGCTTCCGTGTGTTTCCAGCCTTTTATTGACAGTGAAAACAGCCATGTTTAGGTAATTCTGCTGGAATGTTTGCGGTCCCTTCCTATTTATTTCTGTAACTACCACCCAGTGTGGGCTTTCTCCGCCTGGTTCCTGGGCTGCCACGATAGACTCTTATCTTCCCTTCTCTCTCCCTTCCAAATTCACCTTTGCGCTACATCAGATTCATGTTCCTGGAGTACACCTTTCCTGTTAAAAAAGCAGATGATTTGAGTCTCCACTCTGTAAATTAAAAATCCCCAAACCCGACATTTAACGGACTTCATGATTTCTAACGTGGTTTTCTAGCTTTATGTGCCAGAAGCTCCTGCACTTGCAAATCACAGAACCCCGAGCCACAGAGCTGAGCCTGCTGGTGTGTGTGCTCCATAGGCAGGGGGATGCGGCGAGGAAGACGCACGTGCACGCGTGTGCACACACACGCACACACACCCACACACTCTGCCCGTGTGAGAACACAGACGAGAAATAAATACTCGGCATGGCGGGGAGTGAACCGGGGAAACGTTAAGCGGGGCAGGGGCGCAGGCAGTGATGGGCACGTGGCAGGAGGGGTTGCAACTTTAAGTAGGGCGGCAAGCAGGGCTCCCGGACTCGGAGGAGGTGGGGCTTTCCCTCTTTGCTTGTTTTCCATATTTGTACCTTTAATTATAGTATTTGCTCCCTAGGAAATTCCTACCCAGTCTTTTCTTTTCTTTCTTTTTTTTTTTTTTTCCTGAGATAAGGTCTCGCTCTGCCACCCAGGTTACAGTGCAGCGGCCTCATGACAGCTCACCGCAACCTCAAACTCCTGGGCCCAGGCGATCCTCCTGCCTCAGCCTCCCGAGTAGCTGGGACTACAGGTGCGCCTTGATGCCCGGCTAATTTTTCTATTTTTAGTAGAGACGGGGTCTCACTTTCGCTCAGGCTGGTCTCGAACTCCTGAGCTCAAGTGATCCTCCTGCCTCGGCCTCCAGTCTTTCCTGATGTCCTCTCTTGTAAGATCAGCCAGGCATTGTTCTGTGCTCTCTCTTCTCTGAACTCCCAGTGTTCCTGTTGATACCACCCATGTCACCTATAGTACCACACCTGCCAGAAAATTGTTAGTTCCCTGAGAATGAAGGTGGGGTTAGGAAGCGAACTACCAACTTTTGACCACCTACTATTTGTCTGCTAGGTGCTCTGCATCATTTAGTTACTATAATGGTGAACCCCAGTAGGAAGTGAGTTCCAATTTACAGATAAGAAGATCAAGGAACCAAGAGGTTACGTAATTCGCATGAGGTCACATAACTTGAAAGCAGTGGTGACAGGAAGTGCACTCGCGTAGTTTGAACTCGTGGTCCGTGACCTTCCCTCCTACCACACGACCCTCCTGTGCCGTGCACGCCCGTGTTCCTCAGGCCTTTCGCTTCTGCTGGGGTCAGTGAGCGGAGCTGGGGAACGACGGCAAAGCCCGTGTGGGGACAGGGAGAGGACCGTGTGACCAGAGGGGAGCAGCGTGCTGGGAGGCCCGGCCAGACGCTCGTGCGGGATCTGGAACCCGGGGCCCACGCGCTTGGACTTGGTTGTTGAGGCATCGAGTGTGAGGCTGGGGAAATTAACTGTGCAGGGTTAACTGGGGGAGTAGGAGGGAAAAAACAGGACGAAACAAACAACAAACCCTTAAAAATAGGTTATACTCAAGGAAACCTTTAACTGTGACGAGGGCAGGTAGAGCTGAGCAGGGAATGCCAGGGAAAAGCCCGTGAAGACTTGGCCATCAGAAGGTCGGGGTCACCCAAGAGACCGTTTTATTGGAGTCATAAAAGTGTTTGGGAGAAGGAGACGGGAGGCAAAAACCACATGGAAGTTATCACAGACACTCTCAGAGTGGCCAAAAACTGGGGAGAGAAACAGCTATTTTTCACCTGATTCCAAACATTGAAATCATCGCGTGCATGGGCGCACAAACACACACACACACACACACACACACACACACACACACACACACACAAATCCTCCGACGACCTCCATTGAGAGAGCCATTCTTGCTGCGTTTTTCTAGCTGATTTTCAGAGAAAGGTAAAGGACCAAACAGGTTGTCCCCCGAACAAGAACACGCTTGCTAGTTTTCGCGCACCTGTCCAACCCTTGTGAAATCTCAATGTCACCTTCTGGCTCAGGTGTCCGAGCAGCTCTAGCAGGCAGCAGATCAAATCTCCCTCTCTGTGCAGCCGGCTCCCTGCCCTCCCTGGGGCGGTTCTTCCCCTCCCCCACCCTGTCCTCCCGCCAGTCATCCTCCTTGCACCTGCCACGGGGAGAAAGCACTCCTGTCTCAGGTTAACATTCTCCTCCTATTTACCAACCATCGCTTTCAGATTTTGATGTAGGCTCCAATCTGGAAGAGTTACACATTCCAGTCCTGGCAGCTACTATCATCTGTTTGTCTGATAGTTACCTGCCCCATTTTCCTAAATCCTCAACTCTTGCACTAGAGTGAAGGCATCGCACGCCCCTCATCTTGCCCCACGCCCTGGCAGGGGGCCCAGTGCAGAGTCACACAAACAAGCCTCCCGTCTTCACTTTAAAAGGAGCTCCCTTTTCGTTTTTAATACTTATCCAATTTAATACTTTCTTTTAAGAAAAGATCCAGAAAATACACAAAAGCAAGAATTAAAGAAAAAAGTCATCTGGAATACCGCCACTCAGATATTTCGGAGTATATCCTTTCAAAGTTTATCCCTGTGTACACAGATGATAAATATATTTTTAAAAGTAAGACAATGCTCTGCATGCTATTCAATTATTGCTTTCCCCTCACACTTAATACATTGTGAAATGCCTTTCCACGTCAACAAATAAACATGTACTTTATGATTTTCTAATGGCTGCTTCAAATTTGTGTGGATTTACCATAATTTTATCATTCCATTATTACTGGATATATTATTTTCTTTTTTTTTGCATCTCCCCAGAAAGATAAAATTGCAATATATCGAAACATCCATTTCCCCACAATCATGAAAACACTATGTTCTAATTATTTTTGTCTATCTGATATCTTCCTTAATTTAAATATATATATACTTCCGAGTGGCAAAAAACTAGATGTAAATCATATACCTTCGGTCTCAGGAAATAGGAGGTCTTCATAAAAGTAGATATCAACTATTAAAATATATATATATATATATATATGTATATGTTTTAAATCCCTAAGTGTCTTTACTGACCTGAGTCATGGAATTTATCCTTTTGTACCTGTTTTACCTTTTAATATTTAAGAGTAAATGTGGTCTATCTCTCATTCCTATTTCTCCCTCCCTTTTAAACCAGCTGCTGTCATTGCCGGCACAGCTAGAACCATTCACAGTCAAGAGTAACTGAAGCAACGTCAATGACACATCACTTTATAAATGACGAACGACTATAAAGGATTCATCAATTCAATTAAAATGAGTTTTAAGCGATGTTTGATGGCATGGGTAGATGTTAGTGACAGAACAGGTTAAATTAAAAAAATCACGGAACAAAAGAATTTACAGAGCAAGAATACATGTACTCACGTGCAGGAGAAAGATTGGAAAGATCGAAATGCTAAGAGTGACTATCACGAGGCAGTGCGATTGGACGTGGCTTTTATATTTTCCGTTTATCTCTATATTTTCATTTCTAGAACTAAAACTGTGCTATATTTGTCATGGCAGCAATAGCCCACACCGTGTGCCAGACTCCGCTCCAGGAGATTAGCTCATGCGACCCTACGACAATCTAATCACCTCCAGGTGAGGAAACGGAGCCACAGAGCCGCTGGATAACTGCTCAAGGTCACGGAACGAGGAACTGAGGTAGCCATGAAGCACTGTGAGAAGTTATTTGAAGATAAATGTTGTGAAGAATGGCCAAAGCTATGCTTGGATCCTCTGGCTTCTCAAAATCCGGCAAAGCAGAAGAGGGGCGCGGCAGTGGTCCCGGCGTCCCCCTGGGGTCAGCTGGAGCCATTACACCCAGCACATCAGAGCCGCTTCAGACATCACCTGCAGGGGCGCACATCTTACCTGCCGACTCGTAGCACTGAGAACCTGTGTCGACAGGACGCACCACACTCGTCCCCCATGGTGCCCTGCCCTCCCCTCCCCTGGCCCCGATGCGCCCTAGCCGCAGGGCCGGTGGGACCCAGCTTCCTTCCCGCCCTCTCTGGAGCTCGCAAAGCTGCAGGGGTCTGCGATCCAGTTTACGGTCCCCAGGGAGGCAGTGAGGAGATGCGAGACGTCTGCACTGATTCCGCGTGTTCACGCTGATCTCTGCTGTCTGCGCAGGAAATTCTCGAAAACGTCTCCTTGCCGGCTAGGCCTCCAGGGCCCCGCCCCGGCGCACACGGGGGCAGGTTCTGCGGCCTTTCCCCTTTTTAGAGACTTCGCATCTCACCCTCCCTCCCGCCTGCAGGATCTGTTTTGTCTCTCGCACCATTTTCATCGCGCACTGACGTGCTCTAGCAACTCCCGCCTGACGCGCAAACCGCACAAAACCACCTTTCTCGAGCCCACCCTCCTTCCACACACGGGCGTGTCTCCGTAGAACTTCCCAAGAAGTACCTATTGCTAAATGTCTGCGGCTTCTCCTTCCGTGTCACTACTCTCCTCACCCCGTATCATTCGGTCTGTGTACCCCTCCAGATCCCTCAATTCCCCTCTAAAATCACCCACAACGTCCCATGGTGCCAATCCAGGGGGTCCCTCCTCGTGCTCCTCCGGCTGGATCCTTGGCCGTGGACACAGCGCGAACCCCGCCTTCGGAAACGATTTCTCCCGCCGTCCCCGCACCACTCTGCCTGGCTCCCCTCTGACCCGGGCTCTTCCTCCTTAACCTCCTTTGCTGGCGACTCCTCCTCGTGCAACGCCACGTGCAGGGTGTCCCGGGCTCAGATCAGGCCCTGCCCTTCCCTGTCCCCTTTCTCCCTGGTTGGTCTCTCCGGCAGTAGGGCCAGTCCCACGGCTTCAGCTGCCATCAACATCCCGTGCTCCCCAACAGTCTCCTCGCTCTGCGCTCTGTATTCGAATGTTCCGCTACTGACCTGACACATCCACCTGGCCCTCCAGACAGATTCTAGCTTAGCTCATTCAAAAGAGAGCCCGCATTGCCTCTGGGCCCCCGTCCGTTCCTCTTCAGTCTGCCCCACTGCAGAGACTGGCAGTGTGGGCCACGCAGATGGTAGGGCTGAACCCACAGAGACACACCCGGTCCCTTCCGTCCCCTCGCCCTCCTGTCCGACCACCGCAGCTTCTGGATCCACCTCTGGACTCCAGCTTGACCCTGACTCTCTCTCCCACTCAACGCTGTGTCTTCCTGAAGCATCGTCTCTCCTCTGTCCTGCTGCAATAGGCTTCCAACTGGTCTCCCCGGTTACAAGCCAAAGCAACAGTTTAAAATTACAAGTCAGTTGAAACTCTCCATGATTTGTGATTTCGTTTAGAATCCAGGCCAAACTGCTACCAGTGACCATGAGGCCCCACGTCCCACCTAACTAGGATGAGGTGCAACCTTCCGAGCTGCCTCTGCGCTGGGATGCCCCAGGTACCTGGACATCCTCCTGCTGCTTGAGCACGTCTGGTCTTCCCCAGCAGGGCCTCTGCATGCTCCCTCTGTCTGGAGCACTCTTTTTTATTATTTTTTGAGACACAGTCTTGCTCTGTCACCCCCAGGTAGACAACAATGGTGTCATCATAGCTCACTGCAACCTCTAGCTCCTGGGCTCACGCTATCCTCCTGCCTCAGCCTCCTGAGTAGCTGGGACTACAGGCATGCGCCACCATGCCCGGCTAATTTTTCTATTTTTAGTAGAGATGGGGTCTCACTCTTGCTCAGTCTGGTCTCGAACTCCTGACCTCAAGCAATCCTCCTGCCTGGGCCTCCCAGAGTGCTAGGATCACAGGCGTGAGCCGCAGGCCCAGCCTGGAGCACTCTTCTCCTGGTCTTCCCTATTGGCTCTTTCTCAGGGTTCCCATCTTAGAGCAAATGTCATCGCTCTGGGGTGGCCCTCCCTGTCACCCTATCCCGCCAGCCCCTTTACGTCCTTCACAGCACTGGCCGTGCCTGGAACTGCTCACGAGTTTACTACTTTACTGTCCCTCCTCTTCCGTGTCAGCACCGCAAGAGCAGCACCTGGCTCGTCACCGCTGTGCCCACGTCCGAACCACTGCCTGCCCCACGTAGACTTGAGAATGACCAAAACATGCTCGGCTATGTGCTCACGTCCTAATCCTGTTACCAGATTAAGGCAAGGATCGTAGCTGCCCCAGTGATGATGAGTTTATCTGCATTTTATTCTGTCGGTTAGAGAGAGAAGATTCCGGAGTCAGCCTGCCTGGGTTTGAATCTTTGACTCTGAGGGGGGTGTGTGTGTGGTATGTGCGTGGTGTGTGGTGTGTGTGTGGTGTGTGTGCACGCATGCGCATGGGATGGGGTAGGGAGAGGGAGATGGGGGTGGGGAGAGGGAGACAGAAAGAGGACGGGGAGGAAGATACCCCGGGCGTGACTTAGCCTCTCTAAACTTCAGTTTCCCCAACTATATAATGGGGTGACTTTTGTAAGGATGAAATGAGATAATCTATGCAAAAATGAAGAACAGAGCTTGGCTGCTACTTAATTCTGAATTCTCATTATTGTTCTTAAGCTACAATTTCTTTTGTATCCTTCTAAAACCTGACATAAAAGACAGTGGAATTCAGGCAGTTTCTAACTAGCAGCTTGTTAAACTTTTAGGGAAGGTTTTGTTGAGATTTTAAATTCTACAAAGAACGTCCCCCCCTCCTTCAGGCTCAGTGACCGCACGCTGGTACAGCACCAGCAACGCGTTTGGGAAACAAGGCCACAGGGAGGTGACGGAGTCTGTCAGTGCTGGAATGAGTAGAATATAACAACGTCTTACTTTGAGCCCGAGAATTTATCCTAGAGTCTCTCTCATTTCATGTAATTATTCTTGGGGGAAAAATGCACTAAAATCTTTCATTTTTTAAAAAATTATTATCCATATGTCACACAGGCCAATGAGGTGGTTTCCTGAAGTGCCTTATACCCGGCTCAGGGGATGGGGCCTTAGCGGCTCTGCAACCTGCCCTGCCCGGCTCCCTCCTGCAGTCCACGGAAGTGGCACTCACAGGCCACCTACAGTCTCAGGCACCGTTGGCTGGCCGGTGGCCAGGTTAGTCCGGTGGTGCCACGCGGGAAACCGTACACGGGGGCACATGTGCTTTCTTTGTCCTGAGCGTGGAGGAGGCGTGGCGTGGAGAACACACAGAACCAAGGGGAGCTGTTCCCGCACAGAACAGCTCATCCCGATGACTTCAAAGGCAGAAGAGGACGGACAGTTTCAGAAGTTTCTATTGAAGAACCAGATTCAATTAAGTAAAATTAAAGATGAGTGTTGTGAGTATTGGGGTCTCCCAGAGTTAGATACTGGAACTGGTTTCAGAGGCAGAGAAATAACTGCTTTTATTATATGAAAATATGTAAGTGTATCTTACATGGAAATATGTAAGTGTGACTAGCAACTGCAAGTTCCCGGTATATTTAGCAGGAATCATGGAGCCTTAACAAAAGGGGCAAAATTCTAGAATTTAGTAAAACTGAGAGCATTAAAAAATATTCAATCACTTACGATTCCCATGAATGATTTCCTAAATCATTTATAGTGCAACTTTTGTTGCTATGGTATTTCGATCATGTTCCCATACTTCCTTTACTAGGGAAAGATAAAAATAAGTTCGGTACTCTATATTTTAAATAAATTTAAGTTAACATAGCTGAAATGTTTTACATTAAAAGGAACAAATGCTGACATTAGAGATAATGGATGTGTGCCTAAGTGTCACAACTGTTCAATGTATTCACGAAGTTTTTTGCGAGAAAGGAGGTTTGAATCACACACTATGATGTTTGCATCGGAAAACACCTTCGCGACCACGCCCTGTGATGCTCACGCTCTGAGACCGTTAGCCCTCCTTTACCACACGCCCCCTTACCTTCAACGAACACCTCGGCAGAGGTGGTGTCCGAGCCGCTGGGGTTCGTGGCCAGACAGGTGTAGCGACCTGTGTCGTCCTCGAAGGCCTCCGCGATGACCAGGGTGTGCAGGTCCCCACCGTCGCCGCGGATCTGAATGTCGGGAGAGTCGTGCAGCTCCTTCCCCTCACAGAACCATCTGCGCGCCCAGCGGAGGTCGGGGAGAAAGAAAGGAAACGGTGATGTTAATGCCACAGAGCAGACCTGCAGGCGGGATGCTAGCAGGGAGGTTCTTGTTGGATTACAAATAAAAGATCTGTGTCGATGTTACCGACAGAAACTCTTCTGTTTAGACCGTGGCATTAACGACTAGACAATCCCCACGGGTTTTCTTTGTAAAGCATCATGTACATTTTATCAACCTGGAAACAAGGGACATCGTCAAACTCAGATCATTTCAGTTAAAAAATAAAAGGAACAGAAATTCAAAGGGTTTTAGAAAATGTTTTATAATAAATGCCTCCCACATTTATTGCAATTTTATCTATTATTCTTAAGAAAAATATAAAAGTAATATAACCATTATGCTTAAAATGTTTGCTGTATTCAAGGAAACTTAGCACCACGTTAAACGGCCACAGGCAGCAGTATTTTTGTGGACCCTAAGTCTTCTGATCAGCTGAGCAGTAACAGATTTAACGCCTTCCACATTTTTTTTTTGATATTTATGAAACTTTCTAGCAGACTGCCTTGGCCTGCAGGATGTGGGGCTGTAGCAGGTGGGCTGTAACTCATTTTTGCTGGTCAGCACTTTCCTTCCAAACACCCAGGCCCTGGGTGTGGGGGCCGCAGGCTCCCTGTGACGCCCCCTCTCCCCTCCCAGCACCGCAAACGCAAACACAAACGCAAACAGCGGCATGTGGCTGCCTGTACATTTTACCAACAAAACAAACGAAATAAAACACAAACTGAAGCTGCACTTAAAAAAACAAAAAAACCAAATGTGATTTGTTTTTCAAGAAAGTTGTAGGAATGTGCCACTTATAACTAAGAGGACTGAAGGCTCTGGGATGATGATGTCCACCGAGCTCTTACTTAGCTCTTAGAGATTTTCTCTAGGTCTAATGTTCTACAAAACTTTTTCCACTTCGCATCCTTTTGTGAACCTGTAACAGTGAAGACTTACTAAGTTTTTTCTGTATCTAGAGTAGCATAATGCAGGAATATTTGTATTTAATTTGAAAATAACATTAATGAAGCAATGCGTTTGCTAATATTCTGAGTGATAACCCCACAATAAAACTTAAATCCGGGATACTCACAAAAGAACAGATGTGATTTTGGGAATTAAAGAACACACGATAACCAGCCGACGGAGAAAATTCTATGCAAGGAAACCCACATTACTGGGGGGCAGTTGAGGGGGGCAGTGTTTCTTAGTCCTGGGGCACTAGAGCCTTGGAGATCCTTCCAGCCTGGAGCCACCTGCCAGTCCCTTCTGTCCCTTCTCCTTCCAAAGCCACCGTCAGAGCCTCACCATGAGCACTCACTGGCTTTGGTCCTTTAACTGACCTCTCTCTCGACCTCCAGTAGGACACGGCGCTTTCTCTTCTGCCACCTGACTAGCGCTGTTGAAACCCTTCCCTCCAGCATCCTTCCCTCAGCTGCAGCTCGGCCGTGGAGGCCTTTCATGTAACGTGGCCCTGGCTGTATGTTCTACCCCGTTCCTGTTCCGGACCCCGCGTCTGTCAGACACTTGCGTGGACTCCCCGCTCCTTACAGAGCCCTCGACGATCACTCACCCGCTTTTCTTTGCCCAGTTTCTTCTCCCGGGAACCCTCTCCTTGCCCTCCCTCTGCATCAGTCCCATCTAGGGCCCGCTCTTCCTTACGGCCACGCCAAAGGCTTCCACAGATCACATTCAACCCAACACACGCACGCAGAGCGTCTCCCGCAGGGAAGCACCGCGCCACGGACCCAGGCACAGAGAGCGCGCTGCCTGCCGACCCAGTGGGGTAGTCTGTACCACTGACTGGTGTCTTTACCTTCCACAGAAAAGATACAACCGCAATTACAGGGAAAGTGAATCATGAAAAAATGGAGGTTTAAGAGAAAGAAAGATTAATTTCTTTTGGTTAGATGACCTTCATAGGAAAGCTTCCGCCACCACCTAAGTGACTAGTGTCTTGTCCTCTAACTCAGCAAACGTACAGCCAGCAAGACCACGCTGACTGTTTTTATACGGCCCACAAGCTAAGAATGATTTTTATATTTCTAAATGTTCAGAAAAAAAAATCAAAAAAAAAAAAAAATTTGGGAACTAAAAAAATAAAAAAAAGTCAAAAGCCAAAAAAAAAAGTTTTTTCGAAAAAACCCACACCCACACACATACACATAGTCTCTGGCGCCGCTTGCACAACAGACACAGACCACAAGAAGAGGCGACACACAAAGCGTCCCTTAAAGCCCCAAATCTCGACTGTGTGGACCTTTACAGTTTGCCAGCTCCCGCCCCTCACTGAAGTGTGGTCCCTGGGCCAGCAGCAGTAGCACCACCCGGAGCTTGCTAGACACGCAGAGCCTCGACCCCGCCCCCAATCTACTGACTCGGAGCAGAGTCCCAGGCGACTCACTGCACATAGTTTGACAAGTGCTGGTCTCACACCTTCTGGGCCACGCTGACCTGTCTCGCAGGGCCCTGGCTCTCCCCCTCGGTCATCCACTTCCTTAACACACAATCACGTTCTGTGTGCTTTGTATCTCTGGTCCCTCGCCTTGAGCACCTGTAAAATCGTGTTCTTTTTGTTTGTTTCTCCCATCTCTGTACTCAGAAAGTTTTAATCTCATTCATTTGACAATTGATCATTTATCACCTTGTAATATCTTCTACATTGTTTCCTCATACTGGATACCAAAGGCATTTGTGCCTAGTTCCTTATCTAGAAAATTGACTACTGCTTGATTGCAAAAAATGCATTTTTTTACTTTTAAAAATTGATTTATAGTGTATTGCACATAGTTGGTGCTTTAAAATATTTATTATCCTCCACGTATTACATTAGAATATGTTTCCCATGAAAAAACAAACAGCGAAGGATGTGCGGCCTAACAGATTTGGAAAATGCTACATGTTCATCTCACTCCTTGATGCTTACAACTCACATTTTCTTATTTAAGGCCCTGGGAAGTCCTGCAGAAAAGAAATGTGTTTAACATTGTCTAATTCAGCATTTACTAAACTTATCTGACCATGAAATTCTTTTTCATGTAGCCCCAACTACCAACCCATGTGCATGTCACAGAATACTTTTCAAGCATGCTTATTTTATAGAACTTGTACTTCAAAAAAAAAAAAGAATTAAGAGCAATTATAAACTGGATGATAATGGTAAGAGTAAGGCTGAAGAAAATAATAAGTCGGCACGATATAGTACATGAACACACCCTAAAGCCAGCAGAAAGACTGAGGCAACACATGCATCTCCTTCCTCGGTCTCCAACCCGTCAGTCCAAACGCAGTCCTCTTCCACGGCTCGCTGTGGGATGAAACCCTCCAGCAGCTGCACGTGGGAAATGATCTGTGCTTACAAACCACTGCACTGACCTGTGTTTTGCTTTCCGAATATGCTTTCAGTTCTCCAGCGCAGTAAACAAAATTTTATAAGCATGTCAGATTGCAACACATAGAAGAAATGATGCAAAGAAAAGACTACATTTGTTCCAGTCGGGTGGTGAGTAAAACCATTAACATAAGCCAATTGTGCTGCTTTCTCACCATCAGGGAAAGTCAGATGGTGGCCGACGTAAGTGCCCATTGAGTGACCAGGGCTATGTTGCTAAAATGTGGCAAGACAGGGTATGACCCCGGAGGAGGGGAGAAAACTGCGAATATGTGGATGGCGGACTCCCTGAAAAGTTGAAAACAACAAGGGCGGCACGGCTCCTGGCCAGCACGTAGATGAAGTGAGTTTAACTTGCGATTGGGATCATCTGCACACTGGAGCCAGCTATGGCCTGGCGAAGAGGCTCAGCTGTGACTTTGGGAACGTCACTTAGCCTTCTGGTTCGGGTCCCTCATCTGCATGAGGAGATGAGACTTTTCTAGTCATAAAGTTTCATGATTTTAAGATTTTTAGTTAAATATAAGAGTGTATATTTGATAACTGATAAAGTATTTCAGGAAACGATACAGAAAATAATTTGATGACGAGTGTACGTAATTAATGGCTTGGCTTTGAAATATCCTAGGACATCACCATGTTTCCAAGACTGTCCACTCAAATTGGGTTTTTAAACACATCAATGGATTCAGCATCTTGTCTTTACCACAACCTGGTACTGAACTTGCCAAGTTATATTGAGATTAGCTCTTCACATGCCCTTCGATCCTTCTAGAATGTAAGTTTTTCCAGGGTAGAGGCCTGGTCTTACCAACTTACTAGGTTCCAGCACAGTGCATGGCAGATGGAATATGCCTTTTAACTTCTGGTATTTCTGATGCTCCCACATCTGAGGCCAGCAGACCCCGGAGAGACGGCCCCTCCCAGGGCCAGCCAGTTCCTAGAGATAAAGGATTCCCCGCCAGCCAGCGCCTTTCACCTGCAAACTAACCAATCCAGCGCGCCCACTCCCACCGCCTCCTCTGCTGGGCTCTCTACTCAGGGCCACCAACTCCCTGCCCCAGTCTCCCCAGGGCCAGCTACCAGACAACCAGAAGCAGCCCCTACGCTTGAGAACCCTCTGAAATTATTCACGCGAGTCAACCCTGAATGCGGTCGGCTGCCTCGCCCGTCCTTTCCCGCAGACCGTCATAACGGCTCCTTCCGCCTCCAGACTGGTCCCCGGGGTGTGGTCCACGCTCTGCTCCCGGAACCCTGAGTAACAAACTGTCTTTCAACGATAGTCATCTCCTGATCTGTTGGCCTCACTGTATCTGAATAATAATAAAAGCTACATTTTCAAACACAGAACACGGTCATTGAGTTTATCAATAAAGAATAAACTTACACATGAAAAGGACTGAACGGAAAAATAGTTTAAATCATTGGAGAGAGGCTTATTGACTCTCACCAACTCAAACTGAAGTGCATTTAAAAAGCGTAAAATTGAACTCAAAACAATCGAGTTAGTGCATAGATCAGAGGAGGAGGGCAGCCTGGCCCACTCTTTACGTGGGAGATCGAAGACAAATCACCCTCGTCACTGAGAGAATCCTGCAGTCTTGAAGTTTCGACACCACATATCGCATGAGATGTGCGTGCTACGGTCCTGTGTACTTAATTACCTTTCTTAGCCGTCATAATTCTACCAGCTTCCTGGCAAAGGACTCAAAACATTTAGTGTTCCTTGAACGTCAGGTCTGTTGATTAAATTTTGACCTCCGAGATTTTCCCCACATTAAATTCTTTTTGCTGGCGCAGCTCAGGAGAAGCGTTGCTGGTGCGATGAGCTGGGAGCTAAAGCACACGACAGGACAAAGTGTGGGTCTGGCACCGGCGTGGCACAGGTGGTGACACTGTCCCCTCCTTCTCCTGCGGCCGACACCACCACGGATGAGAATGTGCTCAGCCAGTGACACGGATGTCTCAGAATCCCCGCACGGCTAGCTGTTCAGTCTACAACGCGACTGAAGTTGCAGTTTGAAATGAAATACGTTTGCCATCCTCAGCGTGGTCTCATTCTAGACGACACAGGCTGCCTTTCCCGCAGACCCCGAGAGCCCTGTTTCTTACGGGCCAGAGTGCAGAGGGGGTGTGGTTGGGAGCGGAGTGTGAGTGAACGCATGAATGCGGCTAAGAGGCTACTCAGGTAAAATTCAAACTGAGGACACTTTGACCTCTATTTATTCCATTTTTAATACCTGGAAGTCATTTATCTAGTGAATAGGACACCGGTAGCATACTGGAAAATTAAAATCTTATTATCTACATTTCCATTCTGAACCTCTGCTAACTTCAACTCTAATCACATTTTGAATCAAGATATTTAATTATGATCTCATAGTTAGGATGAAAAGATGATACAATATTCGGAAACAATGATAGTCCTTAAGGACTCACATAAATTCAAATTAAGGGAAAGAGAATTAATATTGATTAAATGTCTATTATATGCAAATATGATCTTATTTTATCTTCACAACAACCTTACGAAGTTGTCATTCTACTTTTAGATCTAGGACACTCTCACTGCCCTGGAGCAATGACAAAGAACATGGGCACTTAAATCCAGATAGTGTCCACAATTTGATTTTCCCTAATACTCTTAGCTTCATCTTCCATCAGGCTTTTTCCTGTGGATATAGACATGTTTTAACAAAGTTACTGATTCCTCCTCTCCAGCTTCTGGTGTAGCTGCGAAGCAGCTATGTCACTGCCACAGGGAGCCCCGGGGAACCGCAGCAGCAAACCTTGCAAATGAGTGTGTGTGGTACGTACCCCTTCCGGAGGAGTAAGAGTTGCTAATATAGGAATAAACTAGTTGGCACTGGTTGTCGGGTTGTCAGGACCGTAAACAGGGTATGAGAATAACCTTGCACTAACAGGAAATAAAATGTAACAGGGTTAGGAGATGCAGTCATGTTCCCGCATTCATCGATCATGTATGCACGTTCACCCATCACGGCACTTACTGCGCTTCAGCTACAATCCAGGAGCTAATTGGGCGTACAGATGCCAGCCGAGCCAGGTTCTCATTTCATGAGACCAGTAGTAGGGGCTAACAGAGGAGAACACCCAATCATAGACGTAAGGAAATACACTGCATACACTTTACCTAATGAGCTTAGGGTCTCCTATCACAGGGAAGCAGGTACCACTTCAAAGATCTTTCGGAGTTGGCTGGCCCCAGCTTCACACTTACAGATTAAGTTTGCTTTGGATAAAATACTTAGATCGCAATCAATTTATTGGAGAGGAGATGATGTTCATGAGTCTTGAATTTCCCCTTTTATCCATAAAGGATTACAGCACATAGGAGAAAGAAAGGACGGCCGCACTCGAAGCTCTGTAAAATGGCATATTTCTCTATACTATCCTGTGTTGGGATTTTGAAATCAAGGTTGTTGAAATATACATATATACATATTCTTTTCTTTCTTTCTTTTTATTGCATAATGGTTCTCTTCCCCCCTCAGGATTTTCCAAACATTCCAGCCTAAAAACGAGTGGTGTCAAAAATTCAAGGATCACATTATGGCACCAGCAGGATGTGGCTGGACTGAAATCCAAGAAGGTGTTCTACATTGAAAAGTGCGATATTTAATTGTTCACTTTCTACATTTCAAGGTGAGCTTAAATGTGACCGCTGACTTGGGCTGAGTCCAGCTGTTCGAGTGGCTGCCTCTGTCCCCGGCCCCGGGGCCGGCTTGGTTAGGGATCTGGGTCAGGGGGATAATCAAAATCGGGGGTTGCAGCTGCTCCCGAGCCTATGTCTGTCCTTGAAAACCAGCAATCGCTCCCACTCTCGGGTGGTGTAAGAACGTTTAGAAGTTTCCTCCCTGACGTGTGGCCCTGGCAGCTGGCAGTGGGCTCGGAACTGTATGGGCCTGGGAGACACATCTGGGAACGCTCAGAACACGCGGATTCTCCAGGACAGCGCCAGGACTGTTGATTTTTATGAGAGTAAATTCAACCAACTAATGAAAGGAACCAACGAATTTACTGCAAAGTATCATATATACTTTATAGTACAGAATACTAATAGTTTATGTTAAAAAATCACATACGGCATAGCTTGGCTTACAAGTTGACTACAATATCTATTCTAATACTACCACTTAGCAGGAAATATAGATTTTTATGAGTGACAGTTTCTTTTGGCTGTTTTTATTTTATTGAACCACAGCTATGTTTGATGGAAATTCTCTGCACACTGTATTTTAAACATATGGCTTTAAAACGAAACAAATCTGACTTATGACACGTATAGAGCTTCCTCAGTGAACCGTGGCTAACGCTCTCCGACTTTGCTTCGCGGAACGGTGACGTTGGGAGCCAGTGAATGGAAACAACGGGGCGCTTGCTAAATAAAAACCTGTAAACACAGTTTTTATTTTCTCCTCTAAGTCAGTTTCTTTAGGCTCATGAGGAAACGAAGTTATGTTGGAACACGTCTCTCGGTTTTTTCCTCACAGCTGCACTGGTTTGTACTTCCTGGGCAAATTTATCTTCAGGGGGATGTCAAGGACCACAGCAGGACGGCAAGTTGAGCCCCCAGCTGCCCCGTCCCCAAAGTCCAAGCAACCACATGGCTTCATGAAGTCCACGTCTGAAGAAAACCAAAGCAACCAGTTTCTGCAATGCCATTATCATGAAAATAAAGGACAGGAAAAAGCCAGATAGGTAAGGGGTTCCGCACTGGTTACATCCTCCCGGTGTCCTTCCCCCTGAAGGCGCAGCAGGGGCCTGCCACGAACCCAAAACCACCAACGCGAAATTGGCAAGTTAGGCCCAAGACGAATTTTGTTTATTCCTAAGCTCAAAGTCAGGCCATCTGTAAGTATTACATTTTATACATCCTCAATTAAACAACAATTAATTTTTATGGAGTGTTTTTCGTCTTATCACCAAAGATTTTTTAATTTTTTGCACGTGTGCACATTAACCATCAGCCACACGATGTTTGTTCTGTCACGAGGATTTACAGGCAGACCAAGTGAAATTCGTCCTTGTCTAAATTTACTGTGGCTATAATTTCATGACTGCTTAGCTCGAAGGCCAATAGCTAAATTTGTGTGGACAACAGATGTAATTTAACCTTACGGCCCAAAAGAGACCAATAAATAGATTGGTTTTTTGAAATTCAAAGCCCAGGAAATGATAAAATAGATTTGGAACCAAAACCAGACTCATGGCTAGCAATTCTTTCCTCAATCATCATTTTATCTCCTAAGAAAAAAAGATAAAATAGAGGGGTGGGCCAGCCCAGATAAAACTAAACTTTAAAAGTGATTTTATTTTGGTTTTTTATTGGACCATGAGAGGTGGCTTAGTGTCTGGACACTAGGAGCATGCAGATATTTAATCACTGTTCTTAAACAACAACTATAAAGATAGGCGAGTGGAATCTTCACTAAATATCTGTGCTGCCAGGAGCTGTTGAAGTGTTAGATTGCTTCTGAATATTTCTCACGTTGGTGACATGGTAGAAAGGACTGAGGATTGGGGCTCAGCAGTCCTGGCCTGGTTTTACCTGGTCCATGGACCAGCTCCGGTGACTGTGGCCCAGTCACTCTCTCATTTGGGGCTTGAGTTTCCTTTTTTGTGAAATGCAAGGAATGGGCTAGGCTGGCGTTTCCTCAAATGCGTCCCAGGAAACCAGTTCTGCAACAAGTTGACAAATAACATTGAAAGGTTTCTGTGACCAAGTAGGTTTACGAAGCACTGGGTTAAACAAAGTTAAACATCTGTCTTCATTCCAGAATTTTTTAGAGCTTTGACTGTGCCAATATATACTGAATTTCCAAGAGAGAAATATGGCAGCCATCATTCTCCATCTTACTCAACCATGGAGCATGTGTTCTGAGAATTATGTTGAAGGATTAGAGTTCTGGGAACACATTCTGGAAAACACTGGGTTGGATTATCACTGAGATCCCATCTCACTCTACGATAGT
Organism: Propithecus coquereli; assembly: GCF_000956105.1. Taxonomy (NCBI): domain Eukaryota; kingdom Metazoa; phylum Chordata; class Mammalia; order Primates; family Indriidae; genus Propithecus; species Propithecus coquereli. Next base: position 5,181,986 of record NW_012151174.1, read on the forward strand.
GACATCTAATACCCGGCACATATTTTACAACCACCTTTTCCAGCGCTTCTGAAGGACACCACAGTGGGGCGAGCCCCATGTCACACTGGTCCCAGACTTCATTTCAGAGTCTTCTCAAACCGTGTCCTGGGTGGCCACCACCAACTGATTAGAGCTGGCATCTGAGCTGGAACATATGTGCCATCCCTGTTTGTAACAGTCTATGTTTAAATATTATTTTCTTACAAAAGAATCAACATGAAATGCTGATTTCTAACCTCCCATTTATCCTTGCCTGTTAATTCTAAGAATTTTCTATGTTTTATTTTTAATTGACAAGCTTCCATTTTACCATGGCACATAAAAATACCGGGGTTTCTCCTCATTTCGGAAAACACTCAGGTGAACACACAATACGTTGTCCAAGCCAGGAAATCTCCAAGAGTGAAAAAGGTAACCATTTATAATTACAAAAATAAATGATTACTGTCCCGGGCAGAGTAGGACGTGCACTTGTCCTACTTACCACTACGGCAAGAGCAACCTGAAATGTCATTTTGCTTCTAGTGAGTATTTTGGCTCTTTGCAAATGTGATTCGCTCCCACGAGTAGACAGAAGTACATTTCACAGTCTACGAGGGGGACAAAGGTTCCCAACCCTCTGTCCCTCATTCACAAGTTCTCAAGTTCCACCTGTTAGCTAAAAAAATAATAGATTCATTTTCACCAATTCTCTATGCAAGCACAAAAATAAGTCAGCATGACCTGACAAGTCACACTTCAAAGCTACCTGTATTGTGAAAATTTGTTCTGAATGCTTCCAAGCCTTCAAAGCTTCGGGGGAAAGAATGGATTACGAGAGAGCCTGAGAACGAGAAACCGCGCACGTAAATCGGCGAGAGGTGCACACTCAGCTACTTTGTTGCTACGATCATGGCAGGTAATTATCAGCTATTGTTGTGAGCTGGACCGCATTCCAGAGCGGGTGAAACAGGAGGTGTTCTATTAGACAATGCCGCCAGTCCTGTGCTTTTGGAGCCGATCCACTGAAACAGAACCAGGAGCTCCGAGTCATGAAACTCAAGGGGGCCAAAGCCAAACTGGGGAAGGGGCCGCATCGCCTCCCGCATCTTGCACTTCACGGCGTTACGGAAACCCGCGCAGAGCAGTTCACGGTCGCGCACGGACCCTACAAAGCCGGCCGCTGTTTCTTTGTGTTGGACAAACAATCGCACCGAAGACAACTTTTTCCTCAGCAGGGGAAGGTCCTTTCCCAGAGTCGAAGAACAGGAGATTTCGTTTACAATGTCCTCTGGCCCATTAGTGTACCCCAGTTCCCTGCCGGACTGGTGCTGTCACCTAATCGTGACTGGGGACAAGGGGGGAGGAACTGCATGGAAGTAGGGACGGGGACGAGGGCACATGCCCTTCTTTCCGAGAAGGTTGGTTCAGCACGCAAAGGGCTCTCCTCTCTGTTTCATCTCGTCTCGAACCCGGGCTGCAGGGGGCCGAGGCTCCACCAGCTGAGCCGCGTTCAGCTGCTCAGGGCGGGGAGGGCGGGGAGGGCCTCTCGGAGTCCCGGGCCTCCTCCCGCCGTGTCCGGCCGGTGGCCAGGCTAAGGGCATTCCCTGTGGCTGTGTGGCCTCTGAGGAGCCACCGAAAGCAGAGCGCGCACAGGCGGGCTGGACCCGGCCGCCCGCCGGTAGCTGCGTGTACAGAAGCGCGTTCCCTTCCTGTCCGCTTTCGAGTCGAGGTTTTCCAGCTGACTCCCGTTAAAGCCACCCTCGTTCCCGAATGCTTTCCCCTTGCTCTTACTTTGTATGCCTTCCTGAAGTCCCCCTTGAGAGGTCAGTTTACCAAGGAGAGAATTCTTTTAAATCAATAATGAGAAATGAGAGGCAGAAGGAATTATGTCGTTAGCAGGCAGCACTCACGGGCCTTGCACCAACTGTCCCAGCAAAAACAGCAAATGCCTTCACGAAGGATGCGGGTGACATTTTAAAACACACACACACACACACACCAAGTACTCATATGCACATACGCCTGGATTTATCCAACATGCTCCTTGAATCAAGTTCCTGAAAGAGTCTGAAACAGCCTGCGAATGCTACCTTGTAACTGCCTTTCTTATTCTAACCACACAGGTAGTTCCGGAAATAATACCTGTCCTCCTCCCAACCATTTTGATCAAATACATACTTTTGAATCTGCAGACAAGTGAGCAGTTGTCCCAGAAAGCTGCCGCCACCGCTTCCCCGAGCCTGGGTGTGGGCTGCGGCAGGAGCGGGGCGGGGCCTCAGGCGTGTGAGCAAGAGCAGGAAGTCAGGACTAATTACACCTTGTTTTATTTGGCTACTTGAGTAACGAATAAAATGCCATGTTTCATTCCGGTTGGTTTCTCAGAGCAAACTTCATTTCTGACAAATGAAATTTCTCAGGCTGACATTTCATTCTAACAGAGTTTTTTAAAGTGTGAAAGTTAATGTTATGACCTGATTCGAATCTTTAAATCTTTTTCTTCAAAAAATACAGATTTTGTTAAGTCATGACGAAATTGTTCTCACAATGACAATTGAGCCCCCCTGACCTGGCTACATCCCATCATTCTGTGCGTATATCCCGCACGCCCCAAAGCTACCGTGTATCTCACAATGTGCAACTGTTAAAAATTGGCTGCGGAGGCACTTACAGACCTGGTAACAGAAGAAAAAATACACATGTCCACCCCCTCCCCCCAAAAAACCCACCCAGCTCTACAGCTATTATGTGGTGCTGGGGGGAGGGAGGGTTAGGGGAAAAGGCTTTAGCATAAGGTATGTACTAGTTACAGGATATCACAGTAGTTCACTCGCTTGCATAGCAAATAAAAATGTGTATTTCTGTATTTAAATATGTCGCTGATGATAATGGATACATGGGTTTGCTGTGAAGGAAAGAAGAGCATGCTCAAAAGCTGTCTTGGGATCCAGATTCTAATTCTCAGAGCCCCGCATGTGTGATTGGGAACAGCCAGCTAACACGCTCTCCGCCTCAGCCTCATCCGTCCCTGTGGCTCCCGAGAACTGTTTGTGATAAGACAGAGTGGTCAGCAGCTTTCGAGTCTGTGACACTGTGAGAAAGCCGTTCCTCTCTACCTTATCATTCGGCAATGTGTAGATGTTGGAGAAATAAAAAACGTTACTCTGTACTAGGAAAAGGTAGAGGGGTCCACGCCATAGGCAAATGCTGTTTGCACCCACAGCTTTTCCCAACTCTTCTGGGCGGGAGGGAGCACAGTGGCCCTATGGCAGTTAGTGTTGCACTGGTCACTGTTTTTCTGGGTTGTTTGAAGTTGGGCTTAAAAACAATTGGCTGGGGACTCTGTCAGGTCAATTTTGAAGGATCTAAAAAATTCCCTGAGGCTAAATTCTTACGGCTAAAATTACTGCATATGTTCAAAGATGGAAGAGATTGCAATGAGTTGGTTAGTTCCCTGTCACTAAATATATTGAAGATAGAAGAACAGTTAGCAAGGATATTATAGAGAAATTCTGGATAATTGCTTGAGAGACTATGACGATTGGTCCTATAATTCTTCTTTTCTTTTAGCAAGCATGACAACTGGTGACTGAAAGTGGCACAAAACATCTAATGCCTGGTGCGCTGAACACTAACGAATGGCTTCCTCCTCTTAATTACGACACATTTACTAGATCAGCCTAATTTGATCAAGATAACTCTCAAGATTTCCAGGGGCTTTTTAATTAGGATGGTTTATTGGGGATAGATCAGCTGTAAAATGGAGCACAAAAAAATTCAGCACAAACAATACTGTGATGTTTCCCTGTTTGCAAATAGTTTGCATCACAACATATATTTTAAATAACTATTTCATGCTTTGTACAAAAACCGGAACCAACAGGTGACAGAGCATTTCCGCTAATAGAAAAGTTTTCTAAACTTAATCATATTCATTAGTCACTTACTAACTTTTTCAAGTTTCCACGCTTTCTTCCTGAGGTTCTAGTTTCAGCCTTATTTCATTGATGTAGCACTTCTGCCTTCAGAATGTCTATGTTAGGAAATCACATGCTACATTCAAATCCAATGAGGTGTAATTTAATTTCCAAAGGCTCATTCGAGAGCATTAAAGAGTTTTTTAAAATGATGTT
>NW_012151174.1:5186168-5208047 GCF_000956105.1 Propithecus coquereli
CAATACTGTGATGTTTCCCTGTTTGCAAATAGTTTGCATCACAACATATATTTTAAATAACTATTTCATGCTTTGTACAAAAACCGGAACCAACATGTGACAGAGCATTTCCGCTAATAGAAAAGTTTTCTAAACTTAACCATATTCATTAGTCACTTACTAACTTTTTCAAGTTTCCACGCTTTCTTCCTGAGGTTCTAGTTTTAGCCTTATTTCATTGATGTAGCACTTCTGCCTTCAGAATGTCTGTATTAGGAAATCACATGCTACATTCAAATCCAATGAGGTGTAATTTAATTTCCAAAGGCTCATTCGAGAGCATTAAAGAGTTTTTTAAAATGATGTTATTTAACTAAAGAATAAGTTTCATGAGATTTATTTTGCACATAGAACATCTTTTGATAGTTTGCTAACTATCCTACCCTTTCTTCCAATTTTCGATATCCTTTCCGACTTTTCAACATTCTTTGTGGGGAAGAATCTCATACTTATTACCCAAAGAGTAAAGAAAAGTCATGAATTCTGCTTGGGACTGGCACACTCATAAAAATATCTGTCGGGACAGAGAAGTGCTTTGCACAAGAAACTCCCTGCTATGTCCTGCTCTGTGTGAGGCCCCACAGGCTACCCCTGCCCCTCGACACTTTAACCCTCAGACCCCAGCTCCAGCGCGGGTGGAGTGTTGAATATGCCTCTGCCCCATCAGGTATTGTCTATTCTCAGTACCGAGAAGTTAAAAAAAAAAAAAAAAAGAAGAAGAAAGGAAAACCAGCCCCTAGCTTGTTGTACACAATCACTATTTTTAGCAATTCACTTTTGTCCAAAAGCAACTCTTCCGAATGAGATACAAACTTTGTAGTTTGGCGCCAAGTGTACATGATATGCAAATATTCATAGTCGGGACCTTCTATTTTTCTAATTTACCCTCCTGTCACTGAGGAGGAGAAGTAGAAATTCCTCCCTCTTCCCCCACCTCTTCTTCCTGTAAAGCATCATTATGATTTCTAAGTGACTAAGAACTAAAATACTTAATTGCTCTCAAATTCTGGTGGGATTAGAAAGATATTTTCTGGCCAGTGACTAAAGAGTTAATCTTGGGGGAAAAAAATACAGTGTTCCACCCCAAGAGATTTTGGTTTAATTGGTCTGAAGTAGGCTGGGCTTTTTTTTTTATATAATTGATGCATGGTGATTGTACAAATTTCTGGGGTGCTTGTGGTATTTTGGTGCATGCTTGCAACGTGGTGATCTAATCAGGGTAATTGGAATGTCCATCACCTCAAACATTTATCATTTCTTTGTGTTGGGAACATTCCAAATCTTGAAGGGGAAAAAAAAGTCAACCTTGGACGTTACAAAGAAAACGTTAAATCTGTTGCCAGGTCATTTACTGCAACGTTAAAAGCTAAAAGAATGAGTTTGCCCAACACTCTGGAGCCCAATAACTCAATTGTAACTAGTACACTGAGGACACGGAACAGTCTTCTCAGACTGCTTTGGAAGTGATTTATTGATCCCCGTGCAATAATTCTTCAGCGATTCATATAACCAGAATTTATAGATTTATTCCTAACTTCAGGAAAAATTGACTTCATTCTTGAACCCTCTGCCTTCTTGTGTCAATATCTGAATTACAATTAGCTAAGCTAAGTCAGGATCCTGAAAAGTAATTTCCACCCCCAACGTGGGTAAGATCTGATTTTCCAAAGTTTGGATTATATCACTTAATCTGCAGAAAGCCACTTGAAAGTACATTTAGCAAATAATATCATCACTGCACATATTTTACACAAAGGGGGAAAGAAAGGGATGTTGAGAACACGTTGTGCTTTGTGACACTGTCACACAATGTGGTACGTGCACCTGTGTGGGGTTCTCGGTGGAGGCGGAGGCAGGGAGTGGCACAGGACTGTCCCAGTTGGGAGCCCTGTGAACATTCCGGAGGAAAACGAATATATTTGAATTACATTCATAATACTGAAAATTGCTGTAACTAATACGGGCATATAAATTGGTGTAAGCTTATAAAAAGAGAATTTGGCAACGCTAACATTTAGAATACATGCGTGTTTGACCTAGCAGTTTTGTTTCTAGAAAGTTGTGCTTCGATAGACTCACACCAGGACACAAAGACATGGGAAAGACAAGCATGTTCATGCTCGTTTCGGCACTTTTTAAGAAGTGTAACAGGGAGACACTCACCTTGCCCCACGTGTCTGTCACAGAGGAAACGCAATTCAATCACGTCAACTCACACACTGAAATACTACACAGCCTTTAAAAACCATGTTAGATGAAGCTGTCAAAAATACATCGCTCAGCAAAACCAGAACAGTATAGAATGGAGCAGTAGACTCCTGGAGTCTTGTTGCAAGAAACCTGTAACTTAAGTTATCTTGAGAGGAGGGAGGGAAGGAGGCTGAGGGAAGTTAGAGAAGAACTTTAACTTTTCATTTTGGAGCTTTTTGCATTTATTCTTTTTTTACTGTAAGGAAATACAAATATCACTTTATACATTTTATTTTATTTTATTTATTTTTTTTGAGACAGAGTCTCACTGTGTTGCCCAGGCTAGAGTGCCGTGGCGTCAGCCTAGCTCACAGCAACCTCAAACTCCTGGGCTCAAGCAATCCTCCTGCCTCAGCCTCCCGAGTAGCTGGGACTACAGGCATGCGTCACCATGCCCGGCTAATTTTTTCTATATATTTTTAGTTGTCCGATTAATTTCTTTCTATTTTTAGTAGAGACGGGGTCTCGCTCTTGCTCAGGCTGGTTTCGAACTCCTGAGCTCAAACAATCCGCCCGCCTCGGCCTCCCAGAGTGCTAGGATTACAGGCGTGAGCCACTGCGCCCAGCCACTTTATATATTTTAGACCTTATTAAAATGTACAAAAAAGAAACCTAAAGAAAAACATAATAATATTAGAATACCTAATCTATAGTGCATTTTAAAGAATGAAAAAAAATATACACTGTTCAGAACAATTATGTTCTATTAAAAGAGACTTGCATTATCATTTCATCAGTCATTAACTACTGTAGTCTTTTAAATCTGTATTTTATTTGTACCTTCCTCATCAGGTTGTCATGGCGACGAAACAAGGTAATGCATGTCTAACCTTTGATGTGGGGCTTCATGCATTTTACTCACTAGGGTGAGCCAGCTGTTACAATCCCACACCAAGTTAAGGGGAGAGTCCATTGTGGAGGTGCAGAAAGCAAATTAAGAAAATAAGTCTCTGATTGTGAATGTATGCAACTAAATATTAGTTTTCTACTTTTGTTCCTATGTGAGAGCACTTTCTCTAGACCTGGATTACATATGAATGAGTTTATAATACGTGCCTCTGTCTATTGAGCTAACCACTACAGTGAGGGCCGTTGTATGCTTTCTAAAAACATGAGCACAGTAAGAATTAAACCAAATCTGATTAAAGAAAACAAATGTTCGCATATTGTTGGGTATGTAGTCCTAAAACCAAACTAGGTCGATGGATGCAAAGAGATGCTAAAAGCAATTCACACCAGCCAGGGATTATCTCATCCTGCTTCAGACAGGAGGCGAGAAATACCGCACTGAATCACAAGCGAGTGCATGCAGAGTGTGACGTGCTGGGCTGGTATTCTGTTGTGTTTCCCTAACGACCAAGCAATAGATGCAGGAAAGTTCTTGGCTCTGCTGAGTCAACGTCCCAAGAACAGGATGCCTTTTACCCATGCAGTGACTCTCGTAGAAGTCAGAGGAATCTGAGCTCCATCCCCCAAGCAAGCAGACTTCGAGGTGGATCTGAAAAATCTTGTTGGGAGAAGGAGGAGGCCAACGAGGGAGCAAAACGAAGACCTGGCTACGCAGGCGAAGACGACAAGGTGTCTACTCGCAGGCAGCGTGTACTCCAGGGGAGTGGAGCAGGCAGGAGAGGTAATGAGCATTTAAACTGCCACGTGAATAAAATAATTCGGATAGGGCAGCGCCATGAAGAAAACAAAACAGTGAGAGTCACCGGAGCTACACGAGGGAGGGCGGTGGTGGCGTGCGCTGAGGTTATTTCATGCTGAAACAACAGCGCTTGTCACCAAGTCTGCGTAACAACAACGACATCAGCGCATGAGAAGAGCGTTCACGAAGACCCTGGAAGCAGATGTGTGGTGCAGAAGTGCTCCCACCGAGCGTCTCCGACAACGAGCGACACACCCCCGTCTGCAAAGAGGCTGCGCCACTCCAGGATTTATTAGGCCTCACTCCCCGTCCCCCCCCCGCCCCGCCCCGACTTCCAGGCCAACAGCGCTCACGCTTCCCTCCCGAGGGCATCCTCCCACTCATTTGCACCCAGAAGGACCACAAAAGCTTTCACTCGTGACTCGATGTAGGATTTGAGTTTGTCGCCGCAGCGGCACGGCCCAGGTCCTCCCTCCACTGTGCCACAGGTTTCTATTTTTTCTCTCTCAAGCTATAAAACAGCTGTTTCTAACGAACAAGGCCAGATTCGAACACGGAAGCTGCTATGATGTTACGAACCTCTCCCCGGCAGCTCTCGCAGACTGCTCGGCCTTCCTGGTCGGAACTCGGGAGGGCTCCGGGAGTAGGAAAAGCAGAGGAAAATCGCTCCTGGCACTGGCGGGCGAGAACGGCCCTGGGGCTCTCTGAGCACGTTGGCTCTCGACAAGACGCAGATGAACCGGACGTCGGAGACAGCTCGCGTCAGTGAAGTCACCTTCAGCCGCTGCGCACGGCCCCCGAGAACCCCTCAGTGCGCTGAAAGGAGATGGGGAAAAGGAGGACGCAGCCTTGTTCTAGGAATGCCAACTGCGTGCATAGGGGAAACCTGTCATTCTTTTTTTTTTAATAAATGTTAAATCCGTGGGAGTTTTTCAACTCGAAGGCACATCGTAATGGAGTGAGTACGTAAAAGCAGCTCTGAGACTCTGCCAGGACTTTCTCTGCAGCTAGTTTTTCGTGCACCTGCGGCCCCTTGTTTAAGCAGTCGTGTTACACGTAGGCTTATTATTGGGGCTGCTGTCACGACTGGTCCTAGATGCCTTAGAAATATCTTTTCATTTAAATATTTTAATAATTAATCTTGATCTCTGAAGGAAAAAAAACAAACAAGAAAAACATATTCCATTGGAGTGAGAGAATCATCGGCCTCACCTTTCTGAAGAGCTTCACGAAACCAACCAGATCCTTTGAAAATCTTAAATTTCAGAGAAAATATTTTTATTTTCTTATCTTTACATTTTTCTCGGGGCTTCAACTAGGTTTAAAAGGCTCCTGAAGCCTGTGGTCCCAGCTGCTGGGAAAGCTGAGGCGGGAGGAGTCCTGAGCCCAGGAGATCCAGTCTCTTAAAGAAAAAAAAAGGGCTACTGAAATGTTTGATCTGTTTCACATTTGATGCTTAACATAGCATCCTTGAAACAGGTTGAAGAAAAGAAGTAATACCATTTATTCTTCTGAGTGGTGGACTTTTCAATTTTGCTTTTTCTTTCCCAAAATACTTTTGCTATGCAAGTTGAGAGGACAGGCCCTGTTTTCATATTTACGCCTACATATTGGTTTTATGTGCTATTAGCATAAATACCTCAAAATTGTTGGTAGTTTTTGAGGATTGAGATATCATTATATTTATACCATTATGGGGAGAAGCTATCAGTATTTTAAAATTATATTTTTCCCAGAAAAGTATAAATAAAGGTTATGTGTCATAAGAGCTAAGTTCTTGAATGATAAAAGAGACGTGGATAGATGTTATCCTTAGCTTCTAAGACTTTATAATCTAAGACATCACAGCTAAGATACTATTTATTTTGTGGCAAAGAGAAACAGGCTGTTTCTATAATCATTGTTGGAGCCGCAGAAATTCATCTTAGGCCACTGACGCCGAGGGGAGCCCAGAGGCCTCGGCCGCGTGTTGGCCGTGGGCCAGGTCTTCATCCATTCTCAGATCTACACCATCCCCCGGGTGATACCTGGAGACCACCTTCCGCATGTTTCATTGTAGTGTTAGGACTGGCTCTGGAGAGAGGAATGTTCCAGGGGTGGGTGGTAGAGCTGTGAACAGGGACTGGCTATCTCCAAATCACAGAGCGTGTGCTCTCCACATGTTCGTCAAGGTTTGGCAATGAAGACCCAGGCTTGTCCCAGTCAGGGACTGGAGTCCTGCTGTGGACGCAGATTGCTGGTGGCCCCTGCGTCACCTGCTCTGGTACCAAAGGGAATTCACCATCAATATTCTACTTGGTGGGTTCTAACTTAGGACAGTTCCACCTCCCAGCTGTCCTCAGAGGAGCACCTTGGGAATGAGGTACAGGAAGGGGAGTGGAGCCCCAGCATCCAGCCTGGGACCCCGGCCCTTCCTCCTCGTGGGAAAGCGAGCTGCCTGAGTCAGGACGGGACTGCGGATGGCCTGGGATCTGCTCAGGTGAAGTGACACGTTGCCGTCCCTTGAACGGCAGCCAGGAGACCACTTTGTCACCTGGTGATGAAGTTGGCTTCTTGCCCCAGTTTCTTCTCAGAAGAGCGAATAACAAGCAAGGCTCAGCATCCCTGTGAGGTCGTCTCCTAGTTTTTAATAATTCCTTGTATTTATTTAGTGCCTTTCTCCTCTCCCAAGAGCTGACTCTATGAGTTTTCCATATGTTACTTCACTCACCCCCACTGCAGCCCGCCCGGCTGGTGAGGGGACGGTGCTAATGGGGCCGAGGTCAGCATTCGCCTCCCACAAGCCCCCTCTGAGCAGCCCCTGCTCTGAGAAAATCTCTTCCGTGGCCTCACTCTGCACACCTTTAAAAAGTTTATAGGAGGCCAAAAAACAACAAATAGTTATAATAACGATGATGGCACCTAACAGGTAACGCGTGCTCAGTCTGCGCCAGGTGTTTTCTAACCGATCACAGCGCATAATTAGCTCAGCCCTCCCCGAAACTCCGCGAGAGCAGGACTATTTTTCCTTTAAAGAAGAGGAAACTGAGGCCCAGGGAATTTAAGCAACTGGCCAAGGTCACACAGGACACGGTGCAGCAGGGATCTCAACCCCGTCCGTCGGCTTAAAGGGACTGAACCGCTCGGCGCCGCCTCCCGTGAGTAACACGCGAGGGCACAGCTCAGGTTGCAAACGCCTGATCTTGTGGTATTTTACGCACAGCTTACTAGCGCGGAGGAGGGGCGGGAGTTGAGCAGAGGGACCCGGCTGACGTCTGCGGGCACTGCCAGCCCTGGTGCTGGGTGCGACGCCGCGCACAACGGCACGGGTGCAGCCCCATTTAGTCTGTGCAACCGCGCACAGGAGGCGCTCTTGCCTGCATTCCACGGATGGGGATGCCGAGGTTGAGTAATTTGAATATCGATATTCAGTGGAAGATCCAGAATTAGAAATCCACCTCCAAGGCCCATGCTATTTCCACGCAACTTCAGACGGCACTCCCACCGTGCGCTGCCCGTAAGGAAACAGCAGAGACATGAAACAGAGACAGAGGTGCGAGGAGGGAGGGCGCTACCGTGAGGAACAGTGTCCGGGATCAGAACCACACTTTGGGCTCCCACTGCTGCGTCCTCTTTCCCACATCGCCACGCGGCTCTTTGGCCCCACTAGTACCACACTCAGACCCCCAGGGCCACAGACGCCATGCGGGAGGGGAGAGAAGGGGAGAGGGAGGTCACTTGTCCGTAAAGTAGGGGGGCCACAGCCCACCTTATTTGTCTGCTGGGTGAATTCAGGGACGTAGCCTCCCTACGCCCTTGGGACAAGGTCAAGGCTCAACAAGTGTTCGAAGATAGCAGCATCCAATGAGCTCCTGTCACTTGAAGCAAATGGAACTAATTACTTAACCCTTTCCCTCCCTGGGGGCACCAAATGGTTTTGCAAGAATCCTGGCGTCCCAAAGGCACGGCTTGGAGCCAGGCACGGCCAGGTCAGACCCTGTCCTCCCAGAACAAGCTCACGTAGTCGCTTCGCCTCGCGGAGCTCCAGTTTCCAATCGGGAAGTCGGGGCATTAACAGTGCTTATGTCATGGAGTTATTAGATTAAATATTAACAGTGCTTATGTCATGGGATTGTCAGATTAAAGGAGAAAATGAATATGAAGAGGCTCTGACCAGAGCCCAGTAAAGGCTATTATTAGTAGTAAACTGGGGCTCTCTAAGAGGAACTACAATGCAGAACTGTGCTTATCTGTCCAGGTTTTGCTGGGTCACCTGCAGTCTCTAAAGGGGAGTGCGAGGGTGGCGTCGCTCTGCTGCTTCAGACGCTCAGCCAGCCTGCTTCCCTACACGTGCTCGTTGGCAGAGGGGAATTTTGTTTTTTCAGCAGATAAAGTTTCACGGTGCACTGGCAGGACGTGTTGGGTGTCTTGACCAACGGCGAGGCAGACACCGATTGGTGGCGAGCGCTAGCACGTGTGTATCGGAACTCGCAGACGGCATACTGCGCGCTGCACATGACGATAAGCAGCAGCAAGGCCTTGACCAGGGCCACTCTGGCTAGCTGGCTGCGATCGCTGCTAGCACTGCAAAGCCAGGACTGCAAGTTCCTTGTAGCTTAAATATCAAAACCCTCCAGATTGTTTCCTGCGTATTATCCTTAAGTCAGACGATGAAATCTGGATATGAGTTCTACCTGAAAGCAATACTTCCACTGCGGCTAGCAAACCAGACTGCTTTTAACTTGACCCAATTAAGGACAGGGTGTAGAATTTTGCCATAATGCTCTGAGATCCTTTAACAAGTCATTTAACATTAGTATTAATATTATTCCACAACTTGCCAAGTTATAACGTAACAGGCAACTGCTGCAGCAAAACATGAACTTTCATATATGGACAGCACTCTAAGGCTCTCGGGCTAGTCTCTGACAAGGCTCCAGACACCCCTTTCCCTCGGCCTCCGATACTTTGCTGTCTTCCCAAAGAGCTCTCACATCTGCTGAAAATAAGGCACGGTATATACCCGACCACCGCTTGGAGACTATTTCTGGAAATTTCTCTTCAGTGTCACAACACAGCAGAGACCCAGGTGGGGGAGACACAGTCCCTGCGCATTGTGTTAGCATTTGCTATCCAAGTATGTCACTGTTTCCTGTCCGGGGATCACAGTCTGGGTGTGCTTAGGAAGAAGTGCCGAGAGTCGAGTTTACCGTGTAGGATGTCTGCGCTTGAAAAAGGGGAGAGAAACGAGGCAGTGAGTGGAACGTGTCTCCCGAGACCAGGAGTCCAGACGCAGTCCATGGAGGTTTCCAACCATCCTATTACTCAGCTTGGAACCTAGAAACTCTTTTTATCTGGACTCCACTTCTTCCTTGATAAGACATGTAACAAAGACTCCAGCCAGGGCCTCCTGCAGACTTGCTGAGCCTGAAAGGCCCAAGGGGCCCGTTGGTAGGTGGGACAAGATTTGTGATCCAAGGAACATGGCAGCATCTCTAAGGGCCCCGGGACTGCAGGACAGGCACTATGTGTAGCCACCCTGCTGTGTCCCTTACCAGTGAGAGGGTGACAAGACCCAGCTCATGGAAAGGAGTCTGTGCAGCGCCTGCTGGACTGGGGGTGCCCTTCCCCCGTGGTCATCTACCGGGATCTTGGGAGTCACTCACCCTCACCCAGCCTTAGTTTCTCCACCTGTAAAATGTGGATAACATATTTCTTTACAAGTGTTGCTTAAGCTAATGGAGTTAAAAGTGGTTTATAAATGCAAATGTTGGTAATTATCATGTTTGTGAGCCAAAGCAAAATCTTGGAGACTCCCACCATTGTACTTGAAACAGGTGTGAGTGTGGTCAGTTACCTCTGAATTTACCCAGGTTGTGGCCCTTAGCTGCACGTCTCCTGGAAGGCTATCCGGTGGTCCCTCGCTTTATCCTGAACTTACAAGCCTGTGTGCGCCTGGTGTTGGGAGACGGCCACTGGCTCTGTCAAATCCTGGAGCCACGAGGGAGAAGGGCGTGGCAGGGCCAGCGTTCCAGGGGTCTGCTTTCTGCGTGGGCGGATTGCAGTGACTTCTAACGTGCTAAGCTACTTGGGACAGAAGCTGGGGTTAAGAATTAAGAAGTGGAAGAATAGGATTAGAGTCCCAGAGGAGATGATGAATTGGAGACGCAGTCAGGAACAAAGGAAGAAACAGCTCAATAGGAAAAGTCCTGGATGACACGCGGAGGAAACGGTCATCACGACACACGCGGTCTATGCCAAGCGAGGACAGTGCGCTGACAGGGAGCCAGCGAGGTCCGGCTGTCACTTCAAACAAGAGCGTGGACGTCGGCTGCAGCCGCTGAAGCAGTCTGAGGGACTGGGAGGGGACCGTCACCTTCTCATACCTCTGCGAGGCTTCCCTGTCCGGTCCTGGACCCCGCGGAGTGCGAGGCGTGGGGGAGTACTTGGACGCAGTTCAACAGCTAGAAATAAAGATGATGGAATTGTTGGAGACAAGAACTATGAGAAAAAGCAAAAAGATCTGGTATTATTTAAGCTACGGCGAGCAAGCTAAGGGGAGACTGAGCTCTCCCGGCCCGTGAACCACAGCGGAGACGGACCAGCTCTGCGTCCTGCGGAGGGGTGACCGGGCGTCGGTTCGGCCGGAGGGAAGCATGTTAAGTAAGAGAGAACATCTCTGGGACGGGCGTTGAGGGTCTGAACGGGCTCTTGCGGCACGGACAAGATTCCTCTCCACACGCTGACCGAGGGGACACGCCAGACTAGGGGCTGTGGGTGAGACGAAATGCCCGATGTAAACTACGTTGACAACAGCACTGACGGATCTGGAACAAGACCCGGCTCTGGCCCACGGCTGTGGTTTGGGGCAGGGAGTTACCTTCTCTGGGCCTCAGTTTCCCCATCTATAAAATAAAGGTAACAGACCAATGACCTCCATGGTCGTTCATAGTTCTGAAAACTCACATTCTTTGATATCCAAGGTTAATACAGTGGCTGTATTAAATATGCTAAACTTTTCGTTCTAACGAAGGGGAAAACGGTAAACGTGTGGGAATTTGGGCATTGAAGTGGGCTTGGTGGGCTGCAGTCATAGGAGGATGAACCTGGGAGAAGGCCAAGGCCTTCGGGCAGCATCTGGTCCTGAGAGAAGGTGGGGAGGAGAATGCAGCTGTTCCTTGGAAGGGGACTGTTGGAGGTGCCAGCAGGCCATGCAGGTGTGAGGACATGAAGGGGAGAGGACTCTGCGGAGGATCAATCAGGATGAGCTGATTGCTGTGCTCTGAATGTTGCATCCCCTCAAATTCCTGTGTTGAGATCCTAACTGACAGGGTGGCGGGGCAGTGGGGCCGTCTGGGGGGCGACGAGGTCATGTGGGCAGAGCCCCCGGGAGTGGGATTAGTGCCGGCATGAAATAGGCCCACGGGAGCTCGTTAGTCCTTCCAGCATGGGAGAACCCCGCAAGAAGGAGCCGTCCGTGAGCCAGAAACCAGACACCAAGCTGCTGTGCCTCGCTCTTGGATTTCCCAGCCTCCAGAACTGCAAACAGCACATCCATGCTGCTTATCGCCCCCCAGTCCACGGCATTTTGTGACAGTGGCCCAAACGGACCAAGATACTGATTAAGAGGAAGCCTTGGCAGAGGGGCCGAGTGAAGCCCTAGGCCCTGACCTAGACTCAGAGCAGCTGAGGAGACCATGCCAGGGCCTGCCAAGGGACCAGCTGGAAGCTGAACCCAGAGGACTGGGCTGTATTCCGGGTGGGACCAGGCCCCACTGCGGCAGCCCGCACGCAGGTCTGGAAGCGCGTAGGATGTAGAGAGAGACAGACTCGGTTTCCATTTGCCTCTGCCCCTTAGTAGCCATATGAGCTTGGGCAAGATACGTGTCTTTGTTAGAACACAGTTTCCAGATATTAAAATAGGGGTAATATATCCACTGCATAACCTTTGTGCAGATCTAAGGTGATTACGTGCCTGCCACATAGCAAGCATGGAAAAACTGCTGTAATTCCGATTTTGGCCCACGAAGGGAATTAAGGCAGAATGAAAAGAAACGTCAGTGACCTTGTGGTTTACAGGAAAGTCGGAATTGGACCAGCACTACTAATAACGATGTGAACTGTCACATAGCATGTTCACCTATGTTTCCCCATTGGATCCTCAGAAATGGTTAACTTTGAAGTAGGTATTGTTAGCTTATTTCACAGATGAGAAATTGAGATCGTAGAAAAAGCCTTGTCCAAGCTCAATTAAATCTTCCGGCTCCAAAGTCCGTGATTTTTTTATAACATCCACTTCATGGGAGTAAAACAGGAAGAACATGGGAGACTGATTAGGTTTTAAAATTATAACCAAGTTAGCTGAGTAACATGAGACTAAACTTGCGACTTGGTCTGATTGCTGGTAGTCGTCTCCTGACAGTCCCTTGCTGAGAAAGGTCGCTGGCCCCGGTGGGTGCTGGTCTGCTGAGCGCGGGGCCGGGGGAGCCGCCGGAGCCGGGAGGAGGCTCTCAGCTTCCCGGGCTCCGCGAGGCCCCGTCTTCAGGGTGGAGTCCCTCCCGTTCCCAGGCTGCCGCCAACTTCTCCCATCAAGCAAGGACAATCCAAGCACAGCTTTCTAGCTTTCTGCTCATCATGTCTACTGAATGAGCAGGATTTCTCTGTTTGTATCTTTCAATTGAAACATCACCATTAATTTATAGTCACCACTCTCTCCAGGGGCCTTCGTAAACTTTAAGGTCTTACTGAGCCACTTAGCTCTTTCTTCCTCTTCACAGAGTAACCATGTCTCTGATCTCTCTTGCAGAATTCCATTCTAACCAGCAAAGCAGGCGTGTGACTTTCCTCTCCTACTTCGGATATCGATCGCATTGGACATTCACCTCCAGCCAGGCGACACCCACCGCTGCGGAGCCTAAGAAGGTGGCTCTCCCGGCTGGACCTTGTAGTTCCTCTTCTCTTTCTCACCCCAAAATGCACTCAGACATTCTCTGGGGCCCTTTCCTGCTCTGGGATTGTAAGAAAAGGGGCTGACGGTTTCTTTTCAAAATAGTTTAGATAGCGTCTTGCTGGAAGCAAGGACTATGACTAAGTGATTTCTTAAAGTCCCTTCCAGCTGGTGATTCACCAGACGTAGAATTTTAAGCTGGAATGGGCCATCCTGTTCTGGGCCAAGTGTCTCGTTTTTGCAAACGAGGAGAGTGAGGTCCATAGAGGTTAGAAGCTGTGGGAGCTGCTTGTAACAGTGGAAAGAACGTGGGATTTGAAGTTAGACGTTCTGGCTTTGAGGGTGGACTCTGCCACTCACGCTGTGTGACCCTGAGCAGGTCACTGACCTCCAGAGCTCCGGTTTCCATACTTGTAAAATGGGAATCATGCTACCCGCTCTATCTGCTTCCTAGCGTCATTCTGAAGATCCTATGGCATCACATTTAGGGAGGAAATGATAAAATATAATGCAGTGCTTGATCAATGTGTTGTATTATTAAATAGATTGCTCAAGGTCACACAGTGGCCAAGCCAGGACCCCCAATTCCAACGTAGTTCGATTTCCATCACGCAATGTTGCCTTCCTGACATTTTCCCAATTCTATAGTTAAGACTTTCTCATACGGCACCACACTAATTTGATCTTTACATGTTTTCCTTGAAATCCCTGGACACACAAAGACCCACGCTGTAGGCATCCGGATCGGCTTGGATGGGTTACAGACAAGTGACTGTGGAGACACGGTGCGGAGATCGCAAGCAGCCTTCCGCGACATCACAAATGATGGCCCCCAGACCCTGGGCTGAGAGCCGCCAAGGGACTGGGCGTGTTCATGGGCCAGCTCTCCACGCCACTGCTCTAGCCAGCTTCAAACACCAAATTGAAAGTTGGATCTGGCTATCCAATAGCTTTTAATAGACTACTAGGTGACGGCATATGCCTTTAAAATTGAAATAGGATGCGCATGAACCACAAAGTGGAGTGGGAATAGATGCTTTAAGTTCATGCTGGACAGAGACTTGGGAGCCTGTCCAGTGGGAATGGGAGGTTCACTGTGCCAACTCGTGGTCGTCCACACAGGGACGGCTGCTTAGTCTCACGAATGAAGTAGAGACCTCGGGGACATGTGTTCCCACGGACCGCTGATGAGAAGGGCCCCTGCCTCTGCGCCCCATCATCACTTTGTGGGCGTTGGAAAGGATCCGCCATGTTTCAGTGGCCCCGTTATTAATCGCGGGGTACACCGAGTCCTCGGGGCGTGGGCAGAATCGTCTCCCAGGCATGCAGAGCGTGCGCCGTGGCCCCCGTACAGCTGGACAGACAGACTGGCACTTGCTCTGTCGGGCTGACGGCTTCCCACACCCAACGCGGAAACCCTTCCAGTCACTGGCGGGAGTTGGGGCTCTTCTCCCGAACGGTCTTTGGCCCTCGAAGAGCACAACAGATAAATCCTACTTTTTCTTGTTTTCTTAAACATAAAACGTTTTCCAAACTTTCAGGAATAACGAGGAGGTCAAGCTTATAATAAATAGGGAGTACAGCTCTGTGCTCTTAAGTAATAAAAAAGAAAAAAAGGGGAAAAACACTGTGAGCCAGTTCAGCCAACAATTTCCATGCTGAAAAAAAGTTCGAGTTGGAGCCATGTGGTCTCAATAAAGTAGTAAAATATATTTTCTTTACTCTACACTTCATATGCCCATAACCTTCCTTTTAAATCATCTCTAACCAGCCCCAAATCACTCTGACCGCAAATCGTTTGGTGGCTTTGGTCTCCAGGCAATGGAATGTGCCGGAGCAGACGGGGAGTCGCTACCAAGCGGGCTCCGGGGGAGCCCCCGCTCCCCTCACCCGGCACACAGACCCCGGCGAAGGTTCCGCGCTGAGATAGCGCATGACATCATAGCTCAATCATTCAGGAGAAACTGCAACGGCTGCAGAACAGCACAACATGCCGCAAACCACAGTGGGCAGATAAAGCCGGAGAACGGCTTTTCTTACGAAAACATTCACAAATACCGCAGGCAGCTGGCAGAGACACGTTTAATTACATTCACAGAAATCCACGGTAGCCATTAGTCCACCATCTTCGGACTGACCAGCACATGGGAAGGTCACTGAAGCCCGTCTTCAAAATGGAAAAGCCAGGAGAGCTCGAAGTTTATGTCGTTACATTTTATAATGTGTGTTACGATTAGATTTGACCCAGCTGTAAAATCATTTGGTAGGCTTTGAAAGGATTTCCAAGTGAACTAGACCTCAATAGTAACCTATCTCTAAATTTATAGCTGAAGATTAAGTGCAGCCCAAAGTGTGAGAAATCAATTATTCAATTCGTGATTAATTGAAGAGACACCGAGCTTGTCCCGTGCATAAACAAAGCTCAGGCGACTGCCATCTGCCATCCCATCAGAGGACCCAGCCTTATACTTTGCAAGTGCCATTGGAGCTTTTGTTTATTTTTTTTAAAGGAGCTGTTCAAAGAGTTAAGTATACAGACTTTGAAGGGATGGTAAATGTATTGTGTGTGCCTTCAGGCACCTCAGAGAAACAAAGTTCAACATGCATTGGCAAAGTATGATTAAAGCTCAAGGGGAAAAAAACTGTGCAAATAAAAATGCAATTTTAAAGAGTACTTAAGCATCATCTTACAGTAATTGCCGAAGTGGGAGTTTTAAAGGAGACTCTGCAGAACCTTCCATGAGACTAGAAGGATTTGCCTAAAAAGTCTCCTGTAGTTTCTAATTTTAGCTCTAGATAGGATCATTGCTGCTAATTCTAGTCTGTGATTTCACCTAAGTGAAGGGAAACTTTCAATAGCAAAAAGAAAAAAAGGACCCAGCGAAACCACTCAACAAACAAATAACAAATGAAAACACTGCAGTAATCAAAGTAGGTCTCTTCCCCAAAGGGACAATGAAAAATTCCATAGTAGCTACAGACACTAATGTCTAGTAGCTATGATCTGCTCAGAAACACGTTATCTTATAGCCTGGTAACATATCTGGCAACAATCTTTTCCCTCAGACACCCAAGGGTAATTTTCCCATTTCAGCTGGGGGTGGGGAGCATGCTCACGCGCATGCTCATAGTATCTTCACGTAACCTCTACAGCAATGGTGGGGAGAAAAATGCAAGAGTGTTGGGTTACTGAAAATAACCTGTTTGCATTATATGAGCAATTATAAGCTAGAACTTGCTTTTCAAAATTGCTGGGTTCAGCAGAGATTTCCTAGGGCTTTATCGGCAACAGAAATAAACAAGCATTTGATGTTAAATTACATTCCAGTATCCTGATGATTTTCTTAATCATCAGAAAGTCGAAAACAAGCCGGTCCTTGGAGGACACCCTCCTTCCCAGGTGGTCCTCCTCCCTGTCCCCGGCTTCACATCACCCACCCTCTCTTTCAGCAGTAGCCCACCTGCCAAGGGAGGGAGAGGTCACCCCAGCATCCCTGGGGTGCTCTAGGGCCAGGCTCTTTATGCCTGTGGTGCAGGCAGATTGGAGGAAATCTCTCTTTAAAAGTCATGCTGGTTACTTCTGGTGTAGATAATTTCAGGAATTCACCAAAAATGGAGAATTTATAAAACAGTGTCAGCAATGCTTTCCATGCAAACTAGTGGGGATAGCCGGTTTCTCGGTTTAGGCTTTGCATGGTAAGGAGCCCTGGGGAATGCATTCTTCCCATCGCGCCGCCTGCCCCTCGCTCTCCTGCTGCAGCCAGCAAACGCCAGCGAGCAACAGGGCCCCGCCAAAGCGCTTCCAGGAGAAAAGAAAACCAAGCAAGCAGCGCTTCATTTTGTCAGACAAAGGACGGCAGTCAAGTGAAACCCAGGAAAACAAACAAACAAGCAAACAAGCAAATAACTTTCAGCAGCAGGTGTGAAAACGCCCGGATTTCCCAGGGGAAAACCAGCAAAACCCTCCTAGACACAGCGTTTCGCTGCAGCTCCGGGCTGTCAGAAATCCGCGGCTTTGTGCAAGTTTCCTCCGATTTCCACCAGGGAGGGAGCGGACCACAAAGGAGTCGGGGTGCACGCACGCCCGGCGCAGACCGCCCGGGCACATGCACACAGGAAAGAGAAGCTTCTCCCAAAGTACCATTTTTTAATGGGAAAAAAAGGGGTCTGGGGGGAGAAGTTCAACCTCACGCCTTTGTCCCCTCCCCCGCCCGACTCTGGCGACCGCAAGTCCCGAGCAGGAGCTGGCCGAGCCCCGCAGGAGGGGTCTGCGGGAGGGAGCACGACCCGGGGCAGAGGACGGTACTTGGAGCCCAGCGCAAGTCCAGCGACCCGGACGCTTCACGCAAGCGCGGGCGAGCAGGGAAAGGCTGCAAAGTCTGACTTCCCGAACCTCCGCGCGCATTTAGCGCGCACACTCACCGGCTGGGCAGCAAACACCCTTCCCCCAAAAAGCTCCTGGGGCGTCTCTGGATCGCGCCTCTCCCGGCGCGCGGCTTCGGCGGGACCGGCGGGACGCGGGCGGGCCCAGGCGGGACGCCGGTCCGCGGTGCGCCCAGGGCGCGTGTGCGCGGCGGGGAGGGTGTGTCCTGCGCCGAACGCCGCGAATGGCCAGGAGCAGCCCCGCTCGTGCCGCGTCACTCGGAGGGGTCTGGCCCTGCCCGGGGGCGGGGGGATGGCGGTCACCCAGGGAGGAGGGACAGGCGCGGCCCACCTACGGCTCCTCAAGGGCCTTGCCGGCCAGCCCTGGTCTGAGGCGGCTCCTAGAGACTTCTGCTCAGTGACTCCGCATCTCTCGAGACGCCTTGGGGAGAGCCCTAGGTGGCAGCTGGTGCCGAATTTATATTAGTTGCAAAAGAAATCGACTTCCATCTCGGTGTTCCTTGCAGACCCTTCCACGCAGGGCTGTCTTCCAAGTAGACTCTCCATCCCGCTCACCCCTCCTGAATTAAGGTGCCTCTGACTGCCTCGCCGCGAAGCTATGCATTAAGCACCACTTTGCTGCACATCAAGCCCCCAGGGAGAGGAACGCCAAGAACCAATCTGGTCCCTACTCTCTGTTGCGCTGGACACGTCTGCCACTCATCAAGTCTCTCCGCAGCGTCTGGGGAACAGAGCCCAGGTCGCGCCTCCCGAGGGGCCCCCGTGTGCACGCCTCCTGGCAGTCCCTGCGTCCCTTCCAGCATCATGTCACGGCGGCTCAGTGACCACACAGACAGACGCCATGGAGAAGCAAGGAGAGAAACAAAACCAACCATTTAATGAAGACCTACCTCCTTGCCAGCTATGACCCACTGGCAGACAGTGCTTGATTTTACACGTTTCTAAAGATTATTTCGCTACTTCCAGTTTTCCCCGTCTTCCAGTCCCAGAACTGCTTGTCATTGACCAGTCTGAGAAACGAAAACCCAGGACTGTATTTGGAAACTTAACAAAAGAAACTCATAAGGGACCCACGGAACGATGAATTTTAACAGAGCATATGAAATGTCAAAGGCGTGACAGATGCTTGGAGTCAATTAGAAACCATGTCAGAAAGCGTGTTCCGGGAACAGAATCATCCTGAGAGGCCCAAAATAGAGATAGTGCAACAAATATTTCCGAAGTGGAAATACAATGTTAAAAGAGTCCAGTGTATCTTTAGTTCGTATGTATTATCCTGAGGAAGGGATGGGTCACGAAATACTGAATTTTTTCTCCCTTATTGAATCCCTCCCTTGGGAACGAATGCACAGTTCATGAGGATAGAGGTTGCTTTTCAAACTGAAAACATTTAGGGTTTGGCAGATTCAGTACTTCCTTATATGTCATTAGACCCTTTTATTTTATTTTTTCCTCTACGCTTCAGTCGTAGAGTTTTATTAGGGTCATTGAAAGGCATCACAGTAAAGCAGGGTGGCCCTGTGGGGGGGAGGGTCTCACTAGGACACATTTCAGGTCCTCGTGACCTTTCTCCTCTCCAGCAAGAGTCACTCTTTCCTCTGTGAATTAGGAGGAACATTTTATTGATTAAAATAGGTGAAAGCAGAAAGACAAATTTGGAGGGTTTCACTGTATGGTCACCATGAGCCCAGAAATCTTAGCAGCGCCTTCAACTACTTCTGCCAAACTGTGAACATTTCAGAAGTCTGAAATTTAGTCTAAACATCTGACATGTATAAACGTCCTAGTCAAAGAAGACCCCCCTCCCAGGGGTCCCCTGTGCGTGTGCGGATGAGACCGAAGGGTAGACGAGTTTCCGCTGTCCTTCCGCATCCCGCACACGAGGGCTGCAGCTGTTAGTGATGCCAGGGGCTACTGGAACCAGGCCTTTTGTTACGATGACCTGCCCATTTGCTTGTGCTCCAAAGGAGAAGTATCCCCAGGTGGAATGTTCTGTGGGGTTTCTTGGGTCAGGAGAGGGAGTGGTGGAAGCATTTCTCAATGTCTGATCCACAGAGCACCCAGGAGGGGGCAGGGAGGTGGGGAAGCGGGGTGAAAATGCAGATTCCCTGAGCCCTACTTAGAACTACGAACTATCACTGAACTACTTGCAACTATTCCAACTAGGAGCTGAGACATAGGCTTTTTAAAAAAATAATTTAATGTTTTGGGTAAGTAATATATTTATATAAAGTGCATGCACTATATTCTCTTGCTACCACTGTTCTCCATATGCCTACTCTGTACATCTCCAGCACATAACCACTGATGCTGAGTAGTTTTCTCTGTAGACTTCCAGGCTTCTTTATGCACATATGTGCAAACACAAATTCTTACTCTTTTTTCTTTAGTTCTTAAAAATATTATATGCACAGCAATTGCTGGCCTTTATCTTGCTCCTGTACGTAAATATAGTCTAGAGTCCTTTCCGTATCATTTGTTCAATTATTCATTCATTTGGAAACAGACACCTCTTGGACATCTACTCCACGCCAAGGTCTGTTATACAAGCCCGGGACACAGCAGTGGACGAATTGGCAAAAATGTCTGCCCTGAGGGATTTGTACCTCAGGGGAGAGGGCAGGTAAGGCAGGCAACGAACATCATAAATAAGTAAGTTATATATTGTGTTAGAACCTAATAAGAGCAACTGGAAACATCGCACAAGATCATGGGGACTGGAAATCGGGGCGTGAGCAGTGGATTATAATTTAAAATGAAGTGGCCTGGGTGGCTTTCTCGAGAAAGTGGCGTGTGAGCAAAGACCTGCTGGCGGTGAGCTTTGGGATCATCGGAAGAGTTTGGTGGTCCAGGCAGAGGGACCTAACAAAAAGAGTTTGGCTAGCTTATCTGAGGAGCAAAAAGAGGCCAGCGCAGCTGGAGCGGAGAAAGCAAGGTGGCCCGTCATTTGAGGTCTGAGACGCGGGAGCCGGATAATGCTGGACCTTGCGAGCGGTGCAAGGAGTTTGGGATTTGCTCTTAGAGCAATAGACAGCCATGTGGAGGGTCTTAGAAGAGGACAGGCATGACGAGGCATGCATACCTATCATGCACAGAAAACATGCTCGTGTTTAAAGTTGCTGAGTATTCTCTTGGATCAATGCACCACGACTTAGCTAATCAGGACCCCATGGATAGACATTGGAGTTGTTTCCAATTTCTTGCTATTAAACAACGTTACAAACTTCCACACATGACATTTTACACTTGTACAAGTATATCTACAGTATTAATTCCCACAAGTGGGATTATTGGATTTTGCATTTTTAATTTTGATAAATACAGCCAAACTGCCCTTCAGAGGGCTGAATCAGCTTACACTCCCACTGGCGATGTTCACTGGTGCTGGTTTCCCCGTGCCTTGCCAGCAGAGAGTGCAGGCAAACTTCTGGGCGTTTGCCAATCTGATAGGGGAAAAGCGATGTCTCAAGATAGTTTTCTCCGATTTTGAGTGAGGTTGAGCAAGTTTTTCACACATTCAAGAACTAATTCTACTTCCTTTGTTGTGGCCTGTTTATGTACTATTCCCACATTCTGCAGGGTTCTTGGTCTTGTTCTTTATAGGTTTCTTTAAACTCCAACTCAAACTCCTTAATATGGAGATGACCCCTTTGTGTTTTGGGTTCCAGATTATTTTCTCACCCACTATTATTATTTTCTTTATCCATTAGTCTGACAATAGCTGTTTGCGTTGCTCACACCTCGTGGCTATTGTGAATGGAGCTGCTATGGACATAGGGGAGCAAATATCTCTTTGATCCTGTTCCCCACTCTTTTGGCTCTCATCCAGAAGCGGGAGTGCCACCTCATAGAGAAATTCTATTTTTAATTTTTTGAGAACCCTCCATACTGATCTCCGCAGCGTTGGTACAATCTTACGTTCACACCGACAGTGCACGTCCGTTCCGATCACTCCATCTTGCAAGTAGCTAGGTGTGACTCGCTGCTTTCTGGTTTTTGGACAGTAGCATCCTAATGGGTCTGAGGTCATATCTCACTGTGGTTGTAATTTTCATTTCTCTAACGATTAATGATAGTTAGCACGTTTTCTTATGCTTGCTGACCATCCGAATATCATCTTTGGAGAAACGTCCATTGACGTCCTTTGCCCATTTTAAAGTCAGGTTCTTTTTGCCGTTGTCAAATTGTAGGAGTTCTTTGTATATTCCCATACTCGCCCCTTACCGCATGTAGCATTGGAGAATATTTTCTTCCATAACAGGGGCTGCCTTTTTACTCTGTTGATTGTGTCCTTTGATACACGGAAGTTTTCAGGTTTGATGTGGTTCCACTTGTTTCTTTTTGCTGCTGTTGCCTGCACGTGGCCTCCCACCACTCTGCGATGGCGACCTCTGCTTCGAGATGCATTTTTATCATGCGCTAAATTCCTGTGTATGTAGTTGCATCTATTTCTGGACATTCTCTTCTGTTTTCTTGGTCGATCTCTTAGTTCAAGTGCCACTACCACCCCGTTTTAATGACTGAGGCTTTCCATTTAGTGTCTAGTGGGGCTCTGTATTTTATAGTAAGTTTGATATCTTGTTTTCTCACTGCTCTTCTCAGAGTTTCCCTTATTTATTTATTTCTCCTTAAA
>NW_012151174.1:5208097-5236272 GCF_000956105.1 Propithecus coquereli
TCAGTGACTCCGCATCTCTCGAGACGCCTTGGGGAGAGCCCTAGGTGGCAGCTGGTGCCGAATTTATATTAGTTGCAAAAGAAATCGACTTCCATCTCGGTGTTCCTTGCAGACCCTTCCACGCAGGGCTGTCTTCCAAGTAGACTCTCCATCCCGCTCACCCCTCCTGAATTAAGGTGCCTCTGACTGCCTCGCCGCGAAGCTATGCATTAAGCACCACTTTGCTGCACATCAAGCCCCCAGGGAGAGGAACGCCAAGAACCAATCTGGTCCCTACTCTCTGTTGCGCTGGACACGTCTGCCACTCATCAAGTCTCTCCGCAGCGTCTGGGGAACAGAGCCCAGGTCGCGCCTCCCGAGGGGCCCCCGTGTGCACGCCTCCTGGCAGTCCCTGCGTCCCTTCCAGCATCATGTCACGGCGGCTCAGTGACCACACAGACAGACGCCATGGAGAAGCAAGGAGAGAAACAAAACCAACCATTTAATGAAGACCTACCTCCTTGCCAGCTATGACCCACTGGCAGACAGTGCTTGATTTTACACGTTTCTAAAGATTATTTCGCTACTTCCAGTTTTCCCCGTCTTCCAGTCCCAGAACTGCTTGTCATTGACCAGTCTGAGAAACGAAAACCCAGGACTGTATTTGGAAACTTAACAAAAGAAACTCATAAGGGACCCACGGAACGATGAATTTTAACAGAGCATATGAAATGTCAAAGGCGTGACAGATGCTTGGAGTCAATTAGAAACCATGTCAGAAAGCGTGTTCCGGGAACAGAATCATCCTGAGAGGCCCAAAATAGAGATAGTGCAACAAATATTTCCGAAGTGGAAATACAATGTTAAAAGAGTCCAGTGTATCTTTAGTTCGTATGTATTATCCTGAGGAAGGGATGGGTCACGAAATACTGAATTTTTTCTCCCTTATTGAATCCCTCCCTTGGGAACGAATGCACAGTTCATGAGGATAGAGGTTGCTTTTCAAACTGAAAACATTTAGGGTTTGGCAGATTCAGTACTTTCTTATATGTCATTAGACC
The DNA here is from genome assembly GCF_000956105.1 of Propithecus coquereli. NCBI lineage: Eukaryota > Metazoa > Chordata > Mammalia > Primates > Indriidae > Propithecus > Propithecus coquereli. Next base: position 5,209,138 of record NW_012151174.1, read on the forward strand.
CTTTTATTTTATTTTTTCCTCTACGCTTCAGTCGTAGAGTTTTATTAGGGTCATTGAAAGGCATCACAGTAAAGCAGGGTGGCCCTGTGGGGGGGAGGGTCTCACTAGGACACATTTCAGGTCCTCGTGACCTTTCTCCTCTCCAGCAAGAGTCACTCTTTCCTCTGTGAATTAGGAGGAACATTTTATTGATTAAAATAGGTGAAAGCAGAAAGACAAATTTGGAGGGTTTCACTGTATGGTCACCATGAGCCCAGAAATCTTAGCAGCGCCTTCAACTACTTCTGCCAAACTGTGAACATTTCAGAAGTCTGAAATTTAGTCTAAACATCTGACATGTATAAACGTCCTAGTCAAAGAAGACCCCCCTCCCAGGGGTCCCCTGTGCGTGTGCGGATGAGACCGAAGGGTAGACGAGTTTCCGCTGTCCTTCCGCATCCCGCACACGAGGGCTGCAGCTGTTAGTGATGCCAGGGGCTACTGGAACCAGGCCTTTTGTTACGATGACCTGCCCATTTGCTTGTGCTCCAAAGGAGAAGTATCCCCAGGTGGAATGTTCTGTGGGGTTTCTTGGGTCAGGAGAGGGAGTGGTGGAAGCATTTCTCAATGTCTGATCCACAGAGCACCCAGGAGGGGGCAGGGAGGTGGGGAAGCGGGGTGAAAATGCAGATTCCCTGAGCCCTACTTAGAACTACGAACTATCACTGAACTACTTGCAACTATTCCAACTAGGAGCTGAGACATAGGCTTTTTAAAAAAATAATTTAATGTTTTGGGTAAGTAATATATTTATATAAAGTGCATGCACTATATTCTCTTGCTACCACTGTTCTCCATATGCCTACTCTGTACATCTCCAGCACATAACCACTGATGCTGAGTAGTTTTCTCTGTAGACTTCCAGGCTTCTTTATGCACATATGTGCAAACACAAATTCTTACTCTTTTTTCTTTATTTCTTAAAAATATTATATGCACAGCAATTGCTGGCCTTTATCTTGCTCCTGTACGTAAATATAGTCTAGAGTCCTTTCCGTATCATTTGTTCAATTATTCATTCATTTGGAAACAGACACCTCTTGGACATCTACTCCACGCCAAGGTCTGTTATACAAGCCCGGGACACAGCAGTGGACGAATTGGCAAAAATGTCTGCCCTGAGGGATTTGTACCTCAGGGGAGAGGGCAGGTAAGGCAGGCAACGAACATCATAAATAAGTAAGTTATATATTGTGTTAGAACCTAATAAGAGCAACTGGAAACATCGCACAAGATCATGGGGACTGGAAATCGGGGCGTGAGCAGTGGATTATAATTTAAAATGAAGTGGCCTGGGTGGCTTTCTCGAGAAAGTGGCGTGTGAGCGAAGACCTGCTGGCGGTGAGCTTTGGGATCATCGGAAGAGTTTGGTGGTCCAGGCAGAGGGACCTAACAAAAAGAGTTTGGCTAGCTTATCTGAGGAGCAAAAAGAGGCCAGCGCAGCTGGAGCGGAGAAAGCAAGGTGGCCCGTCATTTGAGGTCTGAGACGCGGGAGCCGGATAATGCTGGACCTTGCGAGCGGTGCAAGGAGTTTGGGATTTGCTCTTAGAGCAATAGACAGCCATGTGGAGGGTCTTAGAAGAGGACAGGCATGACGAGGCATGCATACCTATCATGCACAGAAAACATGCTCGTGTTTAAAGTTGCTGAGTATTCTCTTGGATCAATGCACCACGACTTAGCTAATCAGGACCCCATGGATAGACATTGGAGTTGTTTCCAATTTCTTGCTACTAAACAACGTTACAAACTTCCACACATGACATTTTACACTTGTACAAGTATATCTACAGTATTAATTCCCACAAGTGGGATTATTGGATTTTGCATTTTTAATTTTGATAAATACAGCCAAACTGCCCTTCAGAGGGCTGAATCAGCTTACACTCCCACTGGCGATGTTCACTGGTGCTGGTTTCCCCGTGCCTTGCCAGCAGAGAGTGCAGGCAAACTTCTGGGCGTTTGCCAATCTGATAGGGGAAAAGCGATGTCTCAAGATAGTTTTCTCCGATTTTGAGTGAGGTTGAGCAAGTTTTTCACACATTCAAGAACTAATTCTACTTCCTTTGTTGTGGCCTGTTTATGTACTATTCCCACATTCTGCAGGGTTCTTGGTCTTGTTCTTTATAGGTTTCTTTAAACTCCAACTCAAACTCCTTAATATGGAGATGACCCCTTTGTGTTTTGGGTTCCAGATTATTTTCTCACCCACTATTATTATTTTCTTTATCCATTAGTCCAACAATAGCTGTTTGCGTTGCTCACACCTCGTGGCTATTGTGAATGGAGCTGCTATGGACATAGGGGAGCAAATATCTCTTTGATCCTGTTCCCCACTCTTTTGGCTCTGCATCGAGAAGCGGGAGTGCCACCTCATAGAGAAATTCTATTTTTAATTTTTTGAGAACCCTCCATACTGATCTCCGCAGCGTTGGTACAATCTTACGTTCACACCGACAGTGCACGTCCGTTCCGATCACTCCATCTTGCAAGTAGCTAGGTGTGACTCGCTGCTTTCTGGTTTTTGGACAGTAGCATCCTAATGGGTCTGAGGTCATATCTCACTGTGGTTGTAATTTTCATTTCTCTAACGATTAATGATAGTTAGCACGTTTTCTTATGCTTGCTGACCATCCGAATATCATCTTTGGAGAAACGTCCATTGACGTCCTTTGCCCATTTTAAAGTCAGGTTCTTTTTGCCGTTGTCAAATTGTAGGAGTTCTTTGTATATTCCCATACTCGCCCCTTACCGCATGTAGCATTGGAGAATATTTTCTTCCATAACAGGGGCTGCCTTTTTACTCTGTTGATTGTGTCCTTTGATACACGGAAGTTTTCAGGTTTGATGTGGTTCCACTTGTTTCTTTTTGCTGCTGTTGCCTGCACTTGGCCTCCCACCACTCTGCGATGGCGACCTCTGCTTCGAGATGCATTTTTATCATGCGCTAAATTCCTGTGTATGTAGTTGCATCTATTTCTGGACATTCTCTTCTGTTTTCTTGGTCGATCTCTTAGTTCAAGTGCCACTACCACCCCGTTTTAATGACTGAGGCTTTCCATTTAGTATCTAGTGGGGCTCTGTATTTTATAGTAAGTTTGATATCTTGTTTTCTCACTGCTCTTCTCAGAGTTTCCCTTATTTATTTATTTTTCCTTAAAAACTTCAGAGTAAACAATTAACAACCATAGAACCTTTGTTACTATTTTATTATTAGAATTAAATTTAAGTAATTAACATAGACGAAAGTGAGTTTTTTATGTTACCCAGTCTGTCTACCTGAGAAAAAGGTAGATCCTCCCACTTGTTCAAACCTTATTTTGTGTCCTTTGGGAAGGTTTTACAGTTTTGTTCCTGTGTGGTTTGCACATTTATTAAGTTCATTCATAGGGATTTTATCTTTTTTATTTCTATTGTAAATAAGGTCTTTTCTCTCATTACGTCTTCTGACTGGACGGAAGCCACTAATTACAGTACATTCATTTGAACCATTCTAGTTACTAAATGCTCTTGTTGTTTATAGACAGTTCTCAATTCTCATGTGTTCCTACTATATAATATCTAAAGATAAACCATCTGCTTTCTAATTTTTATGATCAGATTTTTAAAATTTTTTTCTGTTCAAATTTCATTGTCCAGTAGGTCCAGTACAATGTTAAATAACAGTAGTAATAGTGGACATCCTTGTCTTGTCTTTGGTTTTAATAGAAATGCCTCCAGTGTTTACCTGTTAGGCACAGTGTGGGCTTTGGCTGAGGACAATATATTTTATCATGCTAAGAAAATATTAATTTGTTCTTATTTTATTGAGAAGCTTTTTAAAATTGTCAAGTGTGATCATTGACTTTTGGCCAAAAGCTCTTTTTGTTATCTTCAGAAATGATCATATATATTTTTTTCTCTTTAGATCTGTTAATTTAATGAATATAATACAGTTCTTGGCAGTGAACTCTGCTTGCATTCCTATAACAAACTCCACTTCGTCATGGCAATTATTTTTTTAACGTGACAGGAGATGTTCTTTGCCAACATATTATTTAGAATTTTTATATTGTGATTTTGATAACAATTTTTGTTTTATTGCATTGTGGTCAAAGAATATCACTGGTAACGTTTCTGTATTTTGGAATTGATTGACTTTTTGTGGCCTAACACATGTCCCATTTTCACATATTCCCTTGTCACTGGAAAAAATGATGTTAGACAATGCAGACGTATATCTCTTTATTGATTATGTCTTTTTTGAACTGATATTTTGACTAATTTATCACAGACTGAGAGGGTTTTCATTTCCATGTATTTTTCCTTGCAAATTCTGTAATTTCTGCTTTGTACAGTGGCTGCTATGTCAGTTGGTGAATATGTATTCGTAATCATTGCGGCTTCACGTTGAGTTTCACTGTTTAGCATTACAAAACGCCCCTTTTCTTACAACGTTTATTTGTTGGCCGGAATTCCACCTTATATGGTAGTAAGTTCATAACCTTACGTTTTAAATTCCCTTTGCCTGGTATGTCTTTTCTTATCCTTCACACTTACACTTTCCGAACCGCCTTGATCCTATGGAAGCTGTGGGTCTAGCTCTCCGCTGTTGCTCTTCGGGGGGACTCGTCTTTAGGGAGAGTTTTTTTCCTGATGTTTTGTGAGATTCCTAGTTTGCCTATGTAAGCACTAAAATGAGAGTTTCGTGAACAAAATGTTTGTGACTGCAATTTAGACTTATATTTGCAGTGTTTTTCCAGGAGTCCTCATTATTTCCATCATAGAGTGATTTAAGCAACTATTCCAGATTCAGGCTTAGAGGAATTATTCTGGTGGTGACACAAACAGTACCTTCCCTGGGCAGCCGGATGCATGGCCTCTGTGATCCTCCCAGGAACGCTGAGTCTGCAGAGCGGATCTCCCATTGGAAAGACGGCGAACGCTGAGGGTAGGTTTCCCAGGGACGTTATTTCCTCATCATTTCTTATACGAACAGAGGATTTAGCTTTCGGGTACACTACAGACGGGCCTCAACGTGGATGTTTCCTGGGGCTCAAAGGACAGAGAGTGGAATTAATAATAAGTAGAGGGACGGTGGGCTTAACTCTCTTCTGAAAGCGCTAATGCTCTGAAACGCTGAGGGGTTTACTTAGGGCAGCTGTGGAATCTGCTTCTCTGGGAAACTTTAAAAATAAGAGAGATCCTCATCTCTGTGAAACAGTTTGAGTGTGGTCCTGCCCCGAGCACGGGTGACTGGGTCACCTCCAGGGTCCCCTTCCTCCAGAAAACTCAAAAAGACCATCTCGGTGGGGGCCGGAAGTAGATCTGTCGGGAGATGACTATCGACGATACTCAGATGTGAAAGCATGAAGTGGTTACGTAACAAGATGCCCCCTGATGGAGAGATTTAAGTCAGGACCCACTTAGGGCACAACAACGCGACTTCTCCTGTGGGCTTAGGGACAGGGAGATTGCCATCAGCTTCTAATTGCCTTGTGCTAAAGGAAACATAAGCGTTTCCACATTTTTTCTGAGCAGAAAGAAAGAGAAAAGGGGAAATCATGGCAATCGTTCACACGGAGATACTGCAGGATAACGTTTTCTTCTAACCAGAAATCCCCAGGTCGTCCTGAAACGCAGCATCTGATCAGGCCAACCAGCGAGAGACGCTGTTTGAGCAAGACTGGAATTCTGAACATTCTTTGAGGCTTCATAAAAATCCTGAAATGATAGGCCAGTGCTTATGTTGTGGTCATGCAAAGAAAAGCCCCCTCATGATTCGGGACAGGGTTTGTTCATCGTGTATTTATAGTGTCTACACCGAAGGAATGTGGGGCTTGGCACGGGGAAGAGGATGTGGAAAGTGAGGAATGCAGACCAGATTCCATCTGTGTGCATGTGTGCGTGTGTATGCATGTGTGTGCGTGTGTATGCATGTGTGTGCATGTGCAAGTGTGTGCATGTGTGTGCACGTATGCAAGTATGCACGTGCAAGTGTGTGCGCATGTGTGCATGTGTGCAAGTGCGTGCATGTATGCACGTGCAAGTGTGTGGATGTGCGTGCGTGCGTGTGCATGTGTGTGCCTGTGTGCGTGTGTGTGCACACGTGTGCTTGCACATGTGTTCTGACCTAGAACCTATGGGATCGGGGAAAGGGAGCATTTGATAGTCCTGTCCGTTTGTTTTCAAAGCAGACTGTTCTTCAGGTCTCTAATGAGAGAGAATGATTGGAAGAATTTTTTACTTTCCTTGTCAGCAGCTCTGTCTGTTTACAATGAAAGCTTGGTTTCCACTTTTTGGCGCAGATGAAAACCCTAGGGTGCCCACATAGGTCAGACAGACGAAGCCTGTGCTCGGAGAGCTGGAGGATCACCCTCGTTTGTCTGCACAGGAATTTCATGGCACATTTACGCAGCAGCCCAGCCCGACATAAATTCAGGAGGACGCTTCTGAGCAGCGAAGACGGGTCACAGGTCGCTGGAATTCACAGCCCACTCATCTGCCACCCGGCGTCACACTGGCCAAGGGAGAGGCTGGCAACTGGCAAAAGAGCCAGTTAGTCGAAATTCCGTTCACCACTTGTTGTGGGTTCTTATACATTTGGGGGAGGCACTTGCACATCGAAACAAGAAATACGGAAATGTGGTCTTTGTATAATCGCTAACGTGGGACCCACGTTCCAGATGGAAAGGCATAAAGCAAGCACATGAGAAAAATGTCCAGCACCAACTATCAAGACAGTGGGGGGAGGGGAAAGGACTCCTTCTTGTAGCTGGGCAGAGGTGACAGGTGGCATTTTTGATCCTTGATGTCATCCAAGAACTCCAGACTGTGATGGAACGAGCACAGCTCTCATGGCGTGCCCTTCCACCACATTCGGAAGTGATTTTGCATCTCCTCCCAGTAATTGATTACATTTGTCCTTTCAAAGCTCTCCTTGTACAAGGAAAGGGTTTAAATAGAGACCAAGGTGGGTGTGTAACTAAAAGCTTTTCCAGATGCTTTGGCGAATCTTTCTGGTGGATCACCCGCAAGAGCGCGGCCCTCACGGCCCTGGAAGGCCAGCAGCCTGAGGTGCCAGCACCCGTAGCGTCCGTTCCCAGATCCGCCCAGCAGTGCAGATCTGCTCGAGGGCGTCCCTGCTACCCCCAGGGAGGCAGCGTGGAGGCTGAATAGGTAGTGAAGCCACACACACCTGCGGCTCTTTATAATTGACAAAGCACGTTTACATGGTTACTTCCCTCACTTTTATCCTGTGTGTACATGTCATAATCTCCATCCTTCAGAAGGGAAAACTGAGGCTTCCGGTTTAAGAGACTGCATTGAGATCATCCAGCCAATAAACTGACTGGAGGTGCGAGGCCTGGAACGCCACCTCCTGCTTGGTGGTCACCTCTCCCCTCACTTCCCTGTTCTCTGCGGTGTTACTCTCTCTTCTTCCCTGAGAAAAATACAGAACTTCGCTGACGCTCTCTTTGCAAAGCAATAGCGGGAAATCCTACTGAAACCTCTCTTCCTCTCCCCAACACTCAACCCCTTGCAGTATTTATCTCTCAAGCTGAAAGAAAGTCGGGTTGTGGTGTAGCTGGTCGTGGGACTGCATAACTACACTTCCCGATATGTTGCTTTTCTTCGTCTCATTGTTTCCAAAAATAATAATCATAATAATTAACCTTTACTGAAAGAATTTGTTGTTGATATGCCGACTTTATACATAGCATTTAATTCTCACAATAACCTTGTACGCTTGGTTTTGCATATCTCCTCATTTGGTAGTGCAGGACGCTGTAGTTTGAAGGGGTTGGGCGGTTTGCTGAAAGGCACAGAAAAAATAAGTGGGAGCCAGGGCCAGACCCGGGGGTCTGACTCCACCTACAACCTCTGCTCTCAATCAGAGCAGAACTACCCTCCTCTAAATTCATCTTTGATATTTTTAGAATTTGGGATCCATTCTTTAAATCTTTTCTAATGTACCTTTTTTATCCTTAAGGCCTGAAATGAGAAAAGGTTTAAGCATCTCAAAAGATGCTCGCGCCATCTGGGTCCCTGCCCTGATGATTCGAAACGAAGCGAGTGAGAGAAGACCACATGGGGACCCAGGATGAAGGCAGGACAGCTCCAACTACAGATTCTCCCGCTGCAGGATTAAAGGTGAATCCTCGAAACACAGCCTGGTTTAAACTCGAAGCCAAATAGAGCAAGTTAAGAACAGGCAGAAAATACCACGGCGGAAAAAAAAAAGAAAATACCACGGCAGTCACCAAAACCCAAGCGGTCAGAACAAAGAGAGAAAAGATGGTGACACTATCGCTCCTTCCTGACGGTCACACCGTAAACAGCCTCCCCGCCAGCAGCGGACCCCTTTCATCCACATGAAGGCAGAGACCCCATAAACCGACCGGGGGTTCCCCCCCGACCCCGGCCGCGTGCCACACCAAAGGCCCCTGCCGATGTGTCATTCAGAGGGGGTCACTGGTGGGTTCAGGACAGGTGACGTTCATGGCTTTGGTGACTGGCGCCTCAGAGACGGCGTGAGAGGAGCCACAGGCTCCCCTGGGGCTGGGGGCCGGCTGGGGGCCGGCATGGGGCCTCCCGGGTGTCCTCTCCAGCCTCTCCAAGGTCGGCGTGAGGACCACCGCCGCTGCCGCACCCACCTGCCGTCGGTGGCGCCGGGAAGGTGCAGGGACACGTGCTTTGATGAGCTAAAGAGAATGAATGTAAAAAACAAAGCCCACTCCAGGAAGGGACGTAAACCCAGTCTCTCTGTGCGCTGCTGAAATGTCCCGTCGGTACTTAAGAATTCCCTTTGCCACTCCAGGGACTCAGGCCAGGGACTGGCGCTCGGCCCCAGGTCTGTTATTTGCCCTGTGAAACCGCAGGGAGCAACGTCTTCGTGATCGCCACGGCGTGTGTGGATAGATGGGGATGAGGATAAACCATTTTCCATGACATGATTCCCGAGCCCTTTGTGGTTCACGCCAAAACATCACTTAAAAAAAATCATGTATTTATATATATGCTGTTTGGGACAGAAAGTGAGTGAAACTGAAGCGTGGATGTGATTTCTATTCTTGGTGCCTTTTATGTGACTTTTTAAAAGTAAGCTTTATGCAAGTTTTTTTTTTTTAAACTTAGCCTCTTTACGGCAAAAGTACTCAAAAGATGCATTATAAGAGATATGAGCCAAGCCCTTTACCTAGCAGTTCGTTCCCTTGGTCCGTCCCTTTAATCACGGAACCACAATCCACGCACCTCCCGGTGCCCGGGCCCCAGTGCTCGCGGCCCGGCCAAGGCCGCGTTCACGGAGTCTCGCTGCCAGTGCTGTTGGCAGCCTGGCTCCCTTTTATTCACACACTCAGTTCTGGAGAACCCAAACAGCGTGTTGAAATGGCACCGTCCCACACCCATGTGGTTTACCCTGAAGGGCTGGGAGGAACACAAGCTTTTGGAAAGAAGAGAGGCCATTGTTATTAGGATTGATTTCATCGCATTGTACTCTTGGCTCCCTTTTCACCATTAGGGCCTTTCCCTGGGATGTTTTTTAGAAAAATTAATAGTGAAGAATCTACCCAAGTTAGCGGACAGAATAGGGACCCGATCGCATCTGGAAGCCAAGGTGAACAATGAGAGTTTGCAGAGCAAAGGCAAAACGACACCATTTAATAAACACTTGAAAAGGCATGCATGATTCTTATAAAGTGGTTTGGTTTTTCTGTTTATGTTTTTACCAGGATCCCATTTGTTTATGGCTGATTTACGGTTTTCCAAATTGGAGAATGCTATTTTGAACATGTATGATACACACAAGAGCAATTTCCAGATACACAGAAATTGTTGGCAAATACCACCGACCGGGCCGGCCGGGTGGCTGCTCTGCTCCCGCGGGCCGTGCCAGGCTCAGGGCTCTCGCCAGGGCAGCACTGCTGTTGCCGGCGGCCTCCCCTTCGTTCACTACTTTATTATCTTAAAAATATGAGTAACAGAGTCCCCAGTGTCTTTTCTAATAATAATGAAGTCCAGGACTTTTAAGAAAAACTGATAAAGACCAACACAGTGCTCATATGCTAGAGAAAAAAGGCAGGAGGCAGTTACCAGGCCAAGAGGTAAAGAGACTTCATTTTCTTCCCAAGACTGGAGATTCTCCGCTAGAGTAGGGGCGTCGCCACACAGACGGGGTTACGTCTGATGGACGTTACTTACGACGTGATTTAAGCAGAGAAGGAACAGCTGGAACCAGAGTCTCCGGTCTCTGAATGACTTCCCGCTACAAACCAGAAAGGTGACATTCCCGGGTCTGGAGGGCGGCTGGGTGGGTGGCGCTAGGACGCAGGTTTCTCTCACGCTGTTGGCATGACCCTGTAGACCCGGGTATTATTTATGTGGCATCACCGCCATGTTTTTAAACAGTCTTTGGGCATACGCCCATGAATTAGTTTAATCTAATCCCCCCACTTTTATCCATAATGAGTTCTAGCCTTTGCAGCCAGCACGACTTCGGGCGCACGCGACATCTCCTGGAAGACGCGGGGTCATCCCAGCGGCTCGTTATTCCTCGTTACGTCCTATCTGAGTATGCAGAGCTGAGCTCATGCCACAGACCAGCCGGAGGAGGTAGGACTCTTCTCCCCACCACTTTCCTGTCAAATATAAATATGTGTGTTTCACAACTGGGCCCTTCCAGCCAAAACCTCCAATCTGCGTCTATTTCTGGCACTGTCTGGAAGGCAGGATGCAACACAATGAACTGCGGAGAGTGTTGACGCACATCCAAAAGACGAGGAAAAGACGCTGTGGGAAGGCGAGGGCTCGGGCCGAGGACGGCGGTAGGGCTGGGAGTCCTGCAGGAGCGAGGGCAGGTGCTCTCTGCCGCAGCACGGACGTGAAAACACTGGCCGCCTGCGTCAGGACGTTCACCTCTGCGTTCTTCCCGTGCTCTGTCTCCATCCTGGCTTTGGCACTGAACATCCTGCATCCCAGGGACCCCTCGGTCCTGGGCAGACCAGGACGTTTGGTCGCCCTACAAGGACCTAGACACGAGCATCTGAGATGTGTAAATACACACAATGCAACTCAAAGGGTGACGTTAGAAATTCAGTTTTTCCGTGGAGCCACCTCTCAGAATATTATTTTCATATTTCTCTACTTGTCACTGAAGGAAGCGGATAAGGAAAAGGCCTTGGGAAGCAGAAGCTTCAGCCCCTACACCGGCAAGGCGGATTCCTCGGGGTGTGAACCCCATCACCCTAAATGCTGCGAGGGAATCCTCCGGAGGCTTTTGGAACCGCACCGCTTCAGAAGCCCCCGCCTCCAGCACACGCACCCACGTTCCTTCACGCTCCCCTCCGCCGAGAGGGATCTGTGCGGCGCTGTCTGCCGCCAGGGCCCCGGGGGAGGATGTTCAGGAAGGGCAGCGGTGATGCACGGCGTGAAGCCTCCACTCTATCCCCAAGGAGCCTCTAGTAGAACAGGAAGATTTTTTTGAAAAGATATTTTTGGTGACACGTCTCTGTTTCTCTTGGATGGCTCCCTGTGTTGAGACAGACTTTGAAGCAGGTACAAGACAGTCTGGTTTAATTCAGCTTACGTTTGGGGGCAAATGTCTCAGATTTTGGACCCAAAGAACAATGCACAGCTGCACCTTGGATAAAATCATTACCCAGGAATGCAGCCGGGGAGCACGTTCCCCATTGTTCAGCTGTTGGATGGGTGGAGCCAGGCAAGCGGGGCTCAACTCGACGCAAGCTGTCATGGTTCTTGGAGTGTCATCCTCAACTCGAGAAAACTGCGGAGACTTCTCTGGGGTCAGGGCTACCACTGCAGGAGAAGCCGTGTTGGGGCTCGATGCATCCCAGGAGCCACCACGTGGAGACAGTGGCATTTGTGTTCCCTAATCACAGGGAATTGAAGAGACGATCTTGGAAATTATAGGATGAGCATTTTTTTAAACCCAGATTTCAAGGGCACCTAATTTCTTAAAATTAGAGCCACTTTAGGAAGCTGAGAGGAGGTCTGTGGCGGACTCGTTCAGACTGGGGTATCTGATTTCACTGATGGAGGCTGCGTGCTCTGAACTCTCCGCAGGAGAGAGAATCGGGCAGCATTTCAAGCTGCCGGGGCAGCTACGCACCGCCAGAGACTAGGAACCGGTGACGAGTGTCAGGCCAGGGACAGGTAGCCACACAATAGCACTGGAAGGCAAAACCTCAAAAGACACAAATCCCAGAAATTAAATGTAGCCTGCGGAATTTGTCATTAGGACTTGGTCATAATAAGACTTCCAGGCCCTCAGTTGGTTATAGGTGATCTGATAATCTTGCAAAATATCCACGTCAAACTGAAGCATTGATGAGACCCTGGGTTGAGGTTTTCTGTCTGTCTGTCTGGTGTTTGGTCGTACATGAACAAGCAGAGAGAAAGGCGCTGCTTCTGCGTTTGTGCTCAGGAGCCGTGGCGGCCGGGTGGGATGGAGCACAGCTCACAGGATCAGAGACCACCGACTCAGGTCAGGGGAGTGAGTTACAGCAAAGAGTTTCTGAACGGCTTAGACCTCACCACAAACTGGCGAATGGCCTCGATTGCCTTTGCTGGTGGAGCTCATTAGAGGAAAGAAGGAGAAAGCAGCACTGAGGCTCCCGTGAGGACACCAGGGCGAGGGCAGAGTTTGGCTCAGGCTCTCGTGTAGCACGAGAGGCAGGAAGTAGCTCAGTTTGTTGATCCTAGGTGTAGACCAGCAAGGGCCAGGTCCCTGACGACCAAGGGTCCCGCCAGAGCCTCTGGCATGTAGTCACACATGGCTTCCCGGATTTGATTCCAGGATTCGTCAAATTGGTCAACCCAGGGAGTCAACTCTAGATGTTAGCAGGTGGCAGACAGGTTTGGCAATAAACCAGTGACTGCACAGCATTCGGGAAGGGGAGTCACACACACCGCTTTCTTAGCCCTGCCAAGGAGGGTCTCCTGTGCCCGTCGGTAAGACTTAGCGTATGATCTTCCCCTCCTCACCGATGGGGAACCTGGCAGAATAGAAACCGCTCGCAGCCACTCCCAAAGCCAGCCCTGAAGATGCACAGAAGTGAGAGGGAAGATGTTGACGCCAGAGTTAATATGAAAACTGGGAGAAATGCGTGACGAGGCAGAGGTGGTAGGATCACGCGTAGGTCACGCGTGACAGTGCTGACCCACAATGAAGGAGGGCTGGGCTCCACGAGGAGGACACGTTTGGGGGGCTGTTTTGTCTCTGCCCCTTTTGGTCCTGTGCGTTGCCAGCATTGCCAACGGGCAGTTAACAAGCTCCCAGTGACATGCAAACTCCTGCCGGGGTGGACAGCTACGGCCTCTTCCACCACGTCCCACACACAACCTGGACGGTCGGGGTCTCCCGGCGCAGGGCCGCCGGCGTGGGGAGCAGCAATGCCAGATGCAAAGTGCCTGAGCGCAGGGAGCAGCACCTGAGGTTCTCAGCCTGCGGATGACGCTCCGAGAAGGGTACAGGCGGAGGCCCCGGCTCAGGCCCGGTCCCCGGAGGTGCTTAATCAGCCGAGGAACGGATGCACGGGAGGGAGGAGGGGAGCGCTGGGAGGAAGGCACCGAGCCGCCAAGGACAGCGGGAAGAAAGGCCCCTCGAGGAACAACCGAGCAGATGAGGCACACTCGGGGGCCAGGGAGTCAGGGTAGCGGATCGGATGCTCTCAGAGGGGCAAGGGACGACGGTGGAGACAGGAAACGCGATAAGCAGCCGTGAAGAACCAACTGGAGATAGTAAGGAGGAAAACACACCAGTGGAAACAAATACAAATGACTCGAAGGGAGACTGGACGCAGACGAAGAGAGCGCGGGCAGGCAGGAAGCCTGGGATGCCGGCTCGCAGAGTCAGGGAGGGAAAGAGGACAGAGTCTGTGAGAGAGCCCAGGTGACGGAGGAGGCTGTCTGTGTCGACGCGGAAGGAATCCCAGAGAAGAGGATACAAGGAGGGAGTGACACTGTTGAAGAAACGATGACAGAGAATTTCCCGGAATGAAGGAGGCACGTGGAAACCTCGGATTCGGAGGGCTGTGAGCCGCGTGAGATGCATCTGGGCCCCACACCACGTGTGGTCCCACGTGTGCCCAGCCCCCGCGGCTCCCTCCAGTATAGTCCCTAAAGCATCCCTAAGCCACGCCGGGTACCCCCTGTGCTCTGCTCCGGCCTCTCTGACGCCACCGCGGGGCCTGCAGAACCCACCCAGCACTCGAGATGGCGCCGACGAGTGCTGACCACATCCGTGGGGCAGCCCGTGCCCGACAGGGGGCCGGGGACTGGGGGCCCTAGTCACCCCCCCCAGAACACGTCCTGGCAACAGCCTCCACTCCTGCTCTGCTATCTCCCCCCAGTCATCCATCCCGTCTCCTGGGGTCACCGCAGGACCAATGCCAGCAGCTCCCCGGGGCCAGACTTCCTGTTGTGGGAAAGACCGACCTGCTGACCTAAGCCACTGTACGCTGGGTTTCCTGTTACTCACCACGAACAGAATTCTGGCTAAAACACACCTTGGCCCGGGACACGGGGCCTGTGTGGAGGCAGGTTGGACCTGCTGCTGAATGTTCAACTTCAGATGGTTCCAGAGTCCCGGTTTTACTAGAGGCAAGACTCCCTAGTGTCTCGGAGGGGGGTCTGCTCCGCTCAGCGTGAGACAGGGAGCAACGGGGGCCGTCGCGGCAAGAACTGGAAGAGACTCCAGGTGCAAAGCTCGGCAAGGCGAGACGCATTCGCGGTTTCCTGCCCTCGTCTTGTACTGCCCTGTGCCTCTAGCATTGATCAGGGTGGCGGCAGCAACAAACGAAAGACGCAAAAATGCCAAAGTGATTCATATAAGATGGGGCAGAGGAAAAAAGAACAAATCTAAAACCAAAACAACAACGACAACCACCACCAGCCCTGGGAGGACAGGGGGATCGTCAGCACAGCGAGGGCGGCAGAGCAGCGCATCCTGCCGGTGCCTGTGTCTGAGCCCAGTTGCGTCCCCGTCCTTGGTTCTCTTACCCTGACAATAACCTTTCTTTTTTTTTTTGCCCAGGCTGTTCCAAGTTGGTTCTCTGTTTCTCGCAGCTCCACCTCCCCCCTGCCAGATTTTTAAATACTTACAAATAGTCAGCAGGATAGGGAAACGGATAACGCATGACCCAGCCTCCGGACTCCGCGGCTACCGAATGACCTCAGCCCTTGGGCTTTGACAAGTTACTTAAACCTCTGCCTCCTTAACTGCTAGGTGGGGACCGTAATTTCTTACCAGCTTGATAGATTTGTCGCCACGATGAAAAGGGAATAACACAGGTAAAGCGCTAAGAACAGGGTCTGGCCCTGAATAAATATTCTCTATTATCAATTATCAGAATTACTGAAACTGTAACCATTAAATCTTTGGACTGCAAGGCTCTGCCATCGTGGATTACTCAGTTCTTTCAGAGAAAGCTTGCGCTGGGTGCCAGGCTCGGCCAGGTCGCCTGGGTCAGAGCTGTTCTACCACAAGCCAGCTGTACCTGTGGCCACTGCATGCTTTGTGCTTTCTGGTCCCTCTGCCCTTATCTTTCAACAAGCTACATTAAAGGTGGTGAAAGTGAAGGGGAGACAGGCAGACACCCCAAAGAATATGGGGGAGGGAATCTTCTTTCATGATCATCCCAGATTGATTTCCGTGGGCCGATGTTTCGTCTCTCCTGCCTTGTATCGTCAACGTCGTGTCTTTTCCCTACTTCACTGCAAGCACCTGTGTGACGTTCTCCCCTCGGCTCCCATCCCGTCTCCCACCCCCTGGTGCCTTTTGTATAATAGGTACTTAGCATAGTACCTAAAATACATACGTGCATAAAAATATGATTTTATGTTTCCTCCTCATCTTAAAGAACAATGGCCGGCATATCTCAGCATCTTGTTATGTCTCGAATCTTTGGAATCGAATGTCATGAGCAAGAGAAAAATCTCAGCTTATCCCCTAAGAGGGCTCCTGCGATCTTCCCACCCAGGCCTCAGCTCTGTAGGTTTTGCCCGGTGGGCGTCGGGTCCCCACGGTGTACGTGTCGGTGTTCGCGCCCACGCTCCGCAGAGAACAGCAATGGGGAGTCACAGGAACATGGCTGCTGTGTCCGGGAACGGACTCGGAGGAAGCTGATCTTAAAGTGAGGCCGCCCCCAACGCCAGCTGAGCCCGGCGAGCAGGGCCGAGCTGGGCTGATAGACCCGGGGGTCTAAAGGCAGCGGCCAGCGGCACTAAACCAAGCTACAGACGTAAACGGGCAAGTAACAGGAAAGATGTGCAAAAATCACACGGAAGACACTCAGCTTTGCCAACAATCAAAGAAACACAAATGAGAACAACAGTAAGTTTCTCTTTTTGCCTCTCATTCTAGTAAAGATTAAAACGACTTCTCACTCGCTTCCCAGGCAGGACCTGGACAAAGAGCATTCCTCGGAGGAGTGTGAGCTAACACAGTCTTCGTAGACGATCCTTTAGCGGCGAGTATAGAAATTTAAAATATTTAATAGTAATATTTTAACATTTTTTAATTCAAAACATACATTTCTAGAAATTTCCAAGGAAACAATTAGGCGAACTCTAAACCATGTGTAAAAACCTACATTTACGTTTGCACAGACACAGACTATCAGAATACAAACAGTGAGTTCCTCTGGGGGAGGAATTCCTCTTATTACTTTATCTTTTATGCTATCCAAAAGTTTTTGTGAGAAGAAAACTATTTTATTTGTATTTAGTTAGTTTTTGGGCAACAGTGGAGGTGACAGTGTCAGTAGTCACAGCTACAGAGACCGGGCAACGCTAAATGCCCACTGCTGGCTCCCAGATGCACCCAGCCCCGTGTCCAGCAAGCTCTGCAGAGCCCCCTTTCGGTCCGGGCTCCCTGCCCCGCCTGTGGGTCATTTCCTGGGGTCCTTCCTACTGGCTGACGTTGACCACGGCCTCGCATTCCCTTGCTGCGACATGGGCCCATCTTCTGGTGCTCCCTGTGCTGGTCCCACTGTGTGACAGTCTTTGGCAGGGGCATTCTGTGCATGCTTAATTCTTGGAATTTTTCAGATCACTTATTGCAGATGATAGTCTACTCAGAAGCTACTCATGAATGTAACAGCAGTGTTTGCAAGCTTTTGATTTTTACTTAGAATCACCTAGAGATCTTTTAACAAATACACAAGTTCCATCCCTAGAGATTATATCTAGTTGGTCCAGGAGGGGGTCTAGGCATGGGTTTTTTTTTTTTAAATCCCCCAGGTGAATTTAATGGGCAGTGAGGCTTGAGAACCACTGCTAAGGGGCTAAGAGACAGGTCCCGAGTCAGAACACGTCGTCGGATTCTTTAGAAAGGTCTGGAGTGACCACCAGAAACATCCCATTTAGAGTTCATTCCATCACCCGCTTGATCATGCTCTGACCTGGAGCAGCAGTTCCCAACAAGAACATGTTTGGTTTTTCCAAAGAAGGCAGCAGAGTGCAAGGATTTCAATTAAAAAACAGAAAAGCAAGCTCACTTCGTGATATTTTTCTCTCTCCAGTTGACCCAAGTGGTAGATGGCAGATCACACATCCTTCACCAGTGTAACGCTATACCTTGACTTGCGGAAACAACGGAGCGTTGCAGAAACTGGACCAGCTGAGAACTTCGTTTCTTCCCCTCTATTTGCCACACCGAATAGGCCTGAGGCTGCCGGGCATCTCTCCCAGCCTCGTCAGCCCGTGTCTGAATTTCGGATGTGTCGCCACCAACGGCACCGTTGGGTAGCAAGTGTTCCCCCGGTCAAATCCTCTCCAGGCTCTGAAAACCGGAATGCTCAGAGACACGCACTTGATTCAGCTTTTTTGCTAGTAAATAACATGCACTATTAATATTCGTATTGCAACATAATCAACTCAGGCTTTGTGGAAACACGCTGCTGCCTCCATCGTCTCCGTGAGCCTTAATCAAGCACCGTCAGTTTGCTAACGGACCCTGCTTGCTTTGTTGTGTCTAGAGATGTTCGAATTCGGGCACTGCAACATCATTTTTGCAGGTTGTTGGGCCGATGGCTGAACTGGCCATATTATGTTTTCCATTTATAGGATTTTATGAGATTTTTCTGGGTGTTGGGTGTTTCACAAGGTAGATTGGGACACTTCCTTTAGTTGGTTTCCTTTCTAGTTTAAATTAGAACTGAGAGAAGTAAAGGTAATGGATGCATGGTTTGCTCTCGGTCCCTAGGGCTGTCCTTGGTCAAGAAGGAAATCTGGCTTGTGACAGTCGAGTGTCTTTGTCCTTCTTGGTCGTGCGACACCACTGAGGTCACCATTGCCCGTAGCTGCTACCGAATCTGTCAGGTTTGTTTACTTCCTTTCCCTTCTTGTTTCTCACAAACTAGTTCCTAAAGGGGAGTTCTCAGAGTTATTTTCTTGAATTGCTACATGGTAAGGGGCCTAAAGTAGGGTGGCAGTTACCAGATTATGGTCCGTGATTTATCCTGTGAGATATTTCTGGGTATGAAAGGGATTTATGCTCAAGCGTGTTTGGGAAATGCCGCAGACTCCTCTTTCTTCTTGGAGATTTACAAAGCACATTAGTGTACATTCCTTCTCCGAGATGTCTGCAATTAGGAAAAGAACTATTTAAGTTCATTTAACCCAACCTTTCCCAAGCTACTTTGACTACAGAACCTTTTGCATCCTGTAAGCATTTTGGGAAATGCTGAAGGGCTAGGCCAGTTCCGCTGTTACCTGCTGGGTGATACTGGGCACGTCACTTAACTGTCCAAGTCTCTGCCCCGTTTCTAAGTAAGGGAGTAACACCTGTCCCCCACACCTGTGACGGCACCTGTCACCTGAGGATCACTATAAGAATAATAAGAAACATCTCAAGCAACACATGATGAACAAACCTGAACAGCTGTACCTAACACATAGAAAAAGCTGTATTTTTTTTTTTGGATCTTGAAAAATAGTTCTTTCCTGAAGTAACTGATAAGATGTAATAAAATATCATCGGTAAAATTATACATTCGTAATTCACTGAACACATTTTCGTCTGTAGGACATTTAGTTACTCTTCTGCAAGTCCACCAGGGAGCAAATCAACATCTTTTAAAATATTTTAGGACATAAAGTTTACTATATAATGATTTCTAGATGAACAACAAAACACTGTATTTTTTCCTCAGAAGATAAATCCTGAGACATTTTGAAT
The DNA here is from genome assembly GCF_000956105.1 of Propithecus coquereli. Taxonomy (NCBI): domain Eukaryota; kingdom Metazoa; phylum Chordata; class Mammalia; order Primates; family Indriidae; genus Propithecus; species Propithecus coquereli. The sequence continues at coordinate 5,228,357 of NW_012151174.1, forward strand.
TGTGGCTTAGCCAGGTCAAGGATTCTAACTGGCCCATTAACATGCTGATAAACTCTGGGAGTTTCCAGCTGGCGCTGGGTGGCTCAGGCTCCTTCAAAGTCCCTGCGTGGCCAGCCCATAAATGACGGCAAACGTGCACTCCACGGGAGCAGAGCGGGAGAGCCACGCTGGGGTATCGCTCCTAGTTCTCATGCATCCGCTGGGCAGGTTTCTCCCCAGAGCTGCTCCAGGAACCGCATTTTTCTGCAGTTCCATGGATACGGATAGTCCATTCCTTTTCAAGGTTATTTGTATTTTTGTTTTTCTTGCAGCATTTGAAGTGGCTGACGGGAGGCTGCACTGAGCAGCCCAGCTGGGGTCCGGCCACCGCACACAGGGCGGGTCCATTGAGCCTTCACGCCCAAGAACCGCTGCGGGTCCCTCCCCTCGACTCCATCTAATGGCTGCAACTTGGTTCAAAGTTCACGTCCTACAGAAAGTCCCCGCTTCTCCAGGTGCCCGCAGACCCGAACACACTTTTCTTCTGGCAGCTGTCACCCTGGGCGGTGCTGTGGGTTCCCCTGTTTATCACCCTCCCTCCACTCTCCGCTCCTGAGGCCGAGGCTGTCTTAACTGGTGCTTATTTCTAGCAGGTGGCCCGGAATTCTCATCGCTGACAGGTAGCCCGGAGTTCTCATCGCCGACAGGTGGCCCAGAGTTCTCATCGCTGACAGGTAGCCTGGAGTTCTCATCGCTGACAGGTAGCCCAGAATTCTCATTGCTGACAGGTAGCCCAGAGTCCTCAGCGCCGACAGGTAGCCCGGAGTTCTCATCGCCGACAGGTAGCCTGGTGTTTAACCCTGGCAGACTCCGAGCGGATGGTGGGATGGCTGGGTGAGGGAGGGGTCTGCAAAGTGCTCGTCAGGCACGTCCCTGGCCCCTGTTGACAGACGCCTGTGCTTTCCAAAGTCTCGTTCTGAAGGGTCTGATGCTCGGGTGCTCTTCACTTTGTGACTCTGATTCGTTCCCCAGCTGCCGCACCGACTCAGACGCCGACACCGACAGGCTCGCCAGGAGCCACGAGGACACTCCGCTCTGGACCTGGCTGCGCGACCCCACTGTCCCTCCTGTCCTGGTTAGGCTCGGCGGTTGGACAGTAGAGGGGGAGAGGGGCACGGATGGGGAGGCCCTGAAAGGTGGCCACCAGAAGGCGGAAGTTATGCCCCGGGGAAAAAGTAGGGGGAAGTTAGACAGACGAGAGGCAGGAAGAAATAACGAGGAGACGGAAAAGGGCGAGGAGAAGTCATGAGCTCCTCAGGCTTGTGGGTTTGCTGGTAGCTCCTCCGGAGCTACCGTTGGGCCTGGATCCCAGCGTGTCCTCCCCAGCAAGGCCCAGATCCCCGCGACTCCAAACCAGGCTGCGCCGTGGCTGGGCTCCGCCTTCCGCCACATCCTCCCTGGTGCTGCGTCAGACTCTGCTAGGCAGGCTAACCTGAGCACGTTCGGTTTTCAGAGAAAGCATTTTTGTTCATTTTTACAGATCAGGAAGTGGAGGGTGGATCTGTTTGAGGACAGGAATGGAGTTGACTCAAGGTTGTGCGCCGGGGCTCTCCCCGGAGCAAACTGCAGCTCTGAGGCAGGTTTCCCAGTGCGGCCCGGGTCAGAGTCGCGGCTGGTAACCGCGCCAGTGGTGTGGTGGCTGGTCCCTTCCAGCAAGCTACCCGTGACACTCTCTGCATGTGAAGTTTGCGAATCACTGCTCTCCGATGACATGCAAATTCAATCAATGCCCTAGAGAACTTCCGGACCCAAGGTGACCAAAACGACCAATAACTAGTCTTTTCCATCAGGGGCCGTTCGTGCCCAAGCAGTTCTGCTCTGAAACCAGCCGTTCAGCGTCCTGGGGAGGGTGGGCAGAGGCGGCTCTTTCGCTCTGTATGTAACGCGACGTGCAATGTAACGCTCCTGTGGACACATTATTTACTGGATTTTCTAAAAGTAATTTGTCAAAAAGCTAGGAATTTTGGACCTATGCTGTGACTAGCTAGGATTAGAAAGAAAAACAGCCTAAGCAAATCCAAACTTGCAGAAGAGAAAACACTGAGACACAAGGAAATAGTGATAAATCATTGACTTCTTCACATCCTTGCGTCATGTAGAAAATTATGCTAACGGCGGCTCGTAGGCAAGCCCGGGCGTCCCTCCCTGCCAGGCAACTCGAGGTTGCGTCAGGAAGCATGGCCTTCCTCGGGAGTCACCTTTTTCTTCTTAAAGAAGACACTCTTGCAAATATGCTGGAATACGCCCACCTCTCTGTTCTGCAACAGCGAGAAGCCTTCTAGTCTCTTGTACCCTGATGGTGGCCACTCACAGGCTAGAATCTCTTTGTATCTCCTATTTAATCGTGATGTCACCCCCGCCCCCATACAGTAACTATTCTGGCTTTTGAACACAATACACTAAAATGGGTTTGATCACCCAACTATCATTGTATTTAATTCTGTGAAGCCATTATTCAAGAAATCCTCACAAATTCTGGGCTCACTTTTGTCTTTAAGTTCTGGTTACAAGATTGAGATTAATACAGGGGAATGAAACACAAAACCTCCAATAAAAGAGAAAACTAAAAATGGTGTAGGCGATTTGCAAGCAGGGATTCTCTAAAAGATTTTTAAAAATTTATGGTTTTAAAAAGATGGGTCTAAAGAGAGAATAATTTATGTATGAGAAGTCACAGAGATTGCTTTTGAGCAGCAGTTATAATTTATTACTATAAAAGTAAAACATTTTGTTAAAAAAGGGGGAGAGGGATAGAATAAAAATATACAAAGTTTTATAAGTAGAAATTCTCTGTCCTTTCAGTGCAATCCCCAAAACTCGCCACTAGAAATAGTACAGTATGCACCCGTTGAGAAATCTATATAAATGTAATATATAAACTCGATTGCGGCCAAACTACAGACACACACACACACACACACACACACACTGTTTTCTAATTTACTTTTTCATTTAAAACATAACTTGGATATCTTTCATGGTGATATATATGGGTGCGTGTATATATATTTAACTAATTCTTTTCTTATTTTATTTTTTAAAAACATTTTTATAGAGACAGAGTCTTGCCATGTTGCCCAGGCTGGAGTGCAGTAGCTATTCACAGGCACAATCACAGCTCACTGCAGCCTCTAACTCCTGGCCTCAAGTGATCCTCCTGCCTCGGCCTCCCAAGTAGCTGAGACTATAGGTGCGTACCACTGAGACTGGCTAACTTATTCTTTTTAATAACCACATACCATATCAGTGTAGATAGACATAACTAATTGTACTAGTCCTCTATTAATACTTAGGGTTTTCCATTTATTTCCCCCGTTACAGTGTTTCATGGAATCTTCTTGTACATAAAGTTTTGATTGTGAAAGTCTATCTGTAGAGTGAATTACGAGAAGCGGAAGTGTTGGGGTCAAAGGACATGTGGTTCTAAACTTTGGTAGATACTGCCACATTGTCCTCCAAATAGATTATTAGAATTCTGACTTTCACCATAAGGGTGTGCTCAGGAGTATTTACCATGAGCTAATTAACCATCAACCTCCAATCTCCTCGATTGCATGCTCTTCTTCCAAGGCTCTGCCTGAGACCTTAAAATGTGTAGACATTTCTAATATTTTCATAAAATTAAAGCTTGGGGAACTTGAGTTGGGAAAACCATTTTAGCAGAAATTTAGAAAGACCTTTCAGGGGGCTTCAATATAATGAATAAAAAATTATAGACCCCTGATGTAGACATGTAGGAAAAGTACTTTTTTGGGTCCTCTTTAAAGTTATTTATTAAAGAAATTTAAAAATTCAGATTAAAAGTTAGTGAAATATGAAACCAAGGCAATACAGATGGGTAGTGAAGTCCATAAAAGTTCTTTTGATATAAAGAAATAAATTGTGATTTTTTTACAGGTGTGAGCCAACGCACTTGGCTAATTTTTTAATTTTTCTGTAGAGACAGTGTCTCTCTACATTGCCCAGGCTGGTCACAAACTCCTGGCCTCAGGTGATCCTCCTGCCTCTGCCTCCCAAAGCGCTGGGATTACCGGTGTGAACCGCCATACCTGGCCCTGATTGCGATTTTGCTTGCGCCATGTGCTGGTGTTGAAGGACCCTCCCTGCTTCACATTTACCGACGCATGAATATCCGGCAGCATTCATGTCACGTAAAATGATCATCGGAAAGTATGTCACCAGCAAGAAACGTGAGCTAAACTTCATCTCAGGTGCAGATGAGGGCAAGGGGGCAGCTTGCAGAAAGAAGGTGGCACACAGGACAGCCACAGCTGGGGACAGAAAGCTTCGGGTTCTCTAAGGAACTATCTGTGAATAACATTGCTGGCCTGAAGAGGCGCACACGATCGAAGATGATGGGACAGTTATTCATTTCAACAATCCCAAAGTCCAGCCTCCCCTCTCGGCTAGCACCTTTGCAACTACCGCTCGTGCAGAAGCCAGACCAATCGGAAGCGCCTCCTGGAACACCGAGGCAGCGTGGCGCTGGCAGCCCAGCCAGCCGTGGGAAGTCAGAAGAACATTCCCACGGCAGGTCCTGAACAGCCAAGCACCAAACCCCGAGGAGGATGAAGAGAAGGAGGAGGACGTTCCAGATCTCACAGAAAATTGTGATGAAGCATCAGAAATTTTTTCTGGTTTTTGGAAGCTAGCAGGGACTGTGTTTAACCAACAGGCTACGTGGTTCCAAGTTATACAGACACAGAGGACATTACCTGTTACTAGTTCGGTAATATAAATATTTTGCATATATAAAAAAATGAATTGTTAAAAAGAATGTTTGGATCACGTCAAAAAGCAGTAATTCATTAAAAGGACATAACGAATTTCATATAGGAATAGTGCATAGGCTCTTGGATGATTCGATAATCAAATCAAGAAGAGCGGATCGTATATGTACCTTAAAGATGGCTAAGTTTCTTGTTGATTTGACAGGAAATACCGGCATGAACAAGGATAACACAACGCTCAGGACACCACTGTGACAAGGACGTCAGCTACACAGCATTGCCGTCGATTCAGATGGACTTTAACACTGATTAGTCACTGCTTAACACGTGAAATTCCCTGAAATGTTACAGATCATATGAGAAAGAAACTTTCTAGAGGTTTTTCCAAATTCATCAGCTATCCTAAAAATTTATATGACATTTTCAATGCATTATAACTCTGAAAGAAACTTTTCTAAACTATCAAAAATGAAGAAAAATTTTTACAAACCATGCTAAGAGAAAAATGACATATTAATATTTCTGTTCTCTCTTCATAAAATGTTACAAAATTGTCCCATGAAATGACAATCGGAAAGTATGGAACCAAAAATGTAGGGGAAAGTTATTAGAGAGATATGCTAGGCAGTACATCAATACAAATATTATGTTTTTATTCTGGATTTTGCAACGGTTTCGGTATTTGCCATGTTTTAAAAATTTGTAATTCATTGGAATTATTCTCATTGCAAATAAAAATTCAAGATGACACTTAACATTGTATTCCTTTTCTTCAAGAGGCCTCCAAAACCGTATGACTTTGGCACAGATGTGCGAGCCACGCCTGCGTCTGTGAGAGGGCCTGTTCCCCGCGCTCCTGCCAATTCCAGGTCGTATTAAAATTCTTTACACTTGCCAATCTGATAAATATCATATCGTATATTTTTGTTGGTTTAATTTATATCTCTTTAATTATGAGTTAAGCTGAGTATTTTCATATGATTATTTTGTATAGGACTTCCTTTCGTTATCTTTGCCTATCAGTTGCCTTTTTTTTTTTTTTTTTTTGAGACAGAGTCTCACTCTTTTGCCCGGGCTAGAGTGCCGTGGCGTCATCCTAGCTCACAGCAACCTCACACTCCTGGGCTCAAGCGATCCTCCTGCCTCAGCCTCCCGAGTAGCTGGGACTACAGGCATGCGCCACCATGCCCGGCTAATTTTTTCTATATGTTTTTAGTTGTTTGATTAATTTCTTTCTATTTTTAGCAGAAACGAGGTCTCGCTCTTGCTCAGGCTGGTTTCAAACTCCTGAGCTCAAACAATCCGCCCGCCTCGGCCTCCCAGAGTGCTAGGATTACAGGCGTGAGCCACCGCGCCCGGCCTAGTTGCCTTTTTAAAAATATCATCTGTGAGAGTTTGGGGTGTAGCACAGTTATCCATCTGTCAGTCCTTTTCCCAATTATTTGTTGAATCTTGGACTTTGCTTATGGTGCGATTTTTTTCTCTCATTCAAAAAAATTTAATTATTATTAGATTTACCAATTGATGGCGACATTTTAAAAGAGTCAAGTGCTACATTTCATACATTGGGGCTTCAATATGGGTTGACTCAATTAAATAAATACTTTAATTTTAAATGAGATAAGTCCAACTTAAGAAACATCAGACACCTGGATATTTGGCTTACTTTCTCCAGCTCAGGGAGATGGTAACATGGTTTTCCTTAGAAATCAAGGATTCTAGGTGTTTCCTCTCCTTTCCTTTCTCTACAAAGTTGAGTTACTCTGTCCTTGGAACTGGTGAGGGAACAGACCCAATCTACAGGACTTGCGTTTTCACTGTCAAGAAGTTACTCTGAAAGTGCTTTAAACCGAAGCTACGCGGGCGGCCGACCTCCAGGGAACGTGCCCCTGTGTTTACTCTCTCTGGGCTGAAGTGCCCAAAGTCATTCCCCCAGGCCCTTAGCTCCATATGCACTTTGATGAGTAAACCATGGCAACCTCATCCAAAACACAAGAGTTCCCCAGACGGAAACAAATTCGGTTCATTCAACGGCCTCCCTCCGCAGGAAAACAAACCACGGTTGTTCACCTGCCTGGCAAGCTACTTCTCTCCTTTAGAGCCCACTTCAAATGCTGCCTCACTCAAACATTTCTGAATCCCAAGGAATAATTAATCACTCACAGCATCTCTACAGCACGTGAGATGTGTTGTAATGCCACGTGCAGTGTGCGTAGTTCCCCTTCATTAGACCATGAGCTTCCTGCACGTAGAATGTGCCTCGTTCATGTTTAAATCCACAGAACCCAGCGTCGCGACTGGCACGTAACAGGTACCGGAGACATTCTGCAGAATGTACATAAAGTCTGCAAACTACAAACATGATTTAAATGGAGGATGAATAGTACACGCAAACCACCAAAAAGTCTTATTAGAGGTATGTTTAAAACATTAGAAGTGTGGTATGGGCCGTTCTGGTGACAACTGAAAGTAGGGTGTTCTATCGATTGGGCAGAAACAATGCACTGCAAGGCACATCTTTATTCTCAGGTTTCTTAGACCCTGTATCGTCATGGCTGAGATCCTGCCTACATCGGCTCTTAACAGCCCAGAGCGCTGTTGCGGCAACATGGAGGCACTGCCCTGCTTCACTGTAAAAGGGTTAACACACCTATTCCTACAGCCACATTTTACGTTAAGTGAAAACCACTAAAATCTACAGAGAGGCATGATTTGGGCACTAATTTTCAGTACACTTACTATAGTAAATACTCATCTGTGTAATTACCCCTAATAAGCAACTTGGACAAAGGCTTCAACGTCTTTTAAACATTTGTAGTAAATGATGTGATCTGGTAGAGCAAGGAAGACCCCGGGGGACCACCATGCCACGTGCTTCTGGCCTGATCCCATCTGGCTATCACGTAGCTAGGATTTTCTCAATGCTGTGCTCAGAAGAGGCTCTCATTTATTCCTCCACTCTCACCGAAATGTAGCAGGGTTAGGAAAGTTGAAATAGCCTAGATTTAACTGGTTCTAGACATGCTCATTAACAGGTATTGTTAAAGAATCAAATTATTGACTCAATAAAGATAGCAGCAAACGGCAGGCCCCACCACAATTCATCCCCGTGGAGGTCAAGGACAGCAAAACCCTCATTTTGGATCT
>NW_012151174.1:5236322-5298802 GCF_000956105.1 Propithecus coquereli
ATATGGGTTGACTCAATTAAATAAATACTTTAATTTTAAATGAGATAAGTCCAACTTAAGAAACATCAGACACCTGGATATTGGCTTACTTTCTCCAACTCAGGGAGATGGTAACATGGTTTTCCTTAGAAATCAAGGATTCTAGGTGTTTCCTCTCCTTTCCTTTCTCTACAAAGTCGAGTTATTCTGTCCTTGGAACTGGTGAGGGAACAGACCCAATCTACAGGACTTGCTTTTTCACTGTCAAGAAGTTACTCTGAAAGTGCCTTAAACCTAAGCTACGTGGGCGGCCGACCTCCAGGGAACGTGCCCCTGTGTTTACTCTCTCTGGGCTGAAATGCCCAAAGTCATTCCCCCAGGCCCTTAGCTCCATATGCACTTTGATGAGTAAACCATGCCAACCTCACCCAAAAAACAAGAGTTCCCCAGACGGAAACAAATTTGGTTCATTCAACGGCCTCCCTCCACAGGAAAACAAACCACGGTTGCTCACCTGCCTGGCGAGCTACTTCTCTCCTGTAGAGCCCACTTCAAATGCTGCCTCACTCAAACATTTCTGAATCCCAAGGAATAATTAATCACTCGCAGCGTCTCTACAGCACGTGAGATGTGTTGTAATGCCCCGTGCAGTGTGCATAGTTCCCCTTCATTAGACCATGAGCTTCCTGCACATAGAATGTGCCTCGTTCATGTTTAAATCCACAGAACCCAGCGTCGCGACTGGCACGTAACAGGTACTTGAGACATTTTGTAGAATGTACATAAAGTCTGCAAACTACAAACATGATTTAAATGGAGGATGAACAGTACATGCAAACCACCAAAAAGTCTTATTAGAGGTATGTTTAAAAAACATTAGAAGTGTGGTATGGGCCGTTCTGGTGACAACTGAAAGTAGGGTGTTCTATCGATTGGGCAGAAACAATGCACTGCAAGGCACATCTTTATTCTCAGGTTTCTTAGACCCTGCATCCTCATGACTGAGATCCTGCCCACATCTGCTCTTAACAGCCCAGAGCGCTGTTGCGGCAACATGGAGACACTGCCCTGCTTCACTGTAAAAGGGTTAACACACCTATTCCTACAACCACAGTTTACATTAAGTGAAAACCGCTAAAATCTACAGAGAGGCATGATTTGGGCACTAATTTTCAGTACGCTTACTATAATAAATACTCTTCTGTATAATTACCCCAATAAGCAACTTGGACAAAGGCTTCAACGTCTTTTAAACATTTGTCGTAAATGATGTGATCTGGTAGAGCAAGGAAGACTCCGGGGGACCACCATGCCACGTGCTTCTGGCCTGATCCCATCTGGTTATCACGTAGCTCGGATTTTCTCAATGAACTGCTGTGCTCAGAAGAGGCTCTCATTTACTCTTCCACACTCACCAAAATGTAGCAGGGTTAGGAAAGTTGAAATAGCCTAGATTTAACTGGTTCTAGACATGCTCATTAACAGGTATTGTTAAAGAATCAAATTATTGACTCAATAAAGATAGCAGCAAACGGCAGGCCCCACCACAATTCATCCCCGTGGAGGTCAAGGACAGCAAAACCCTCATTTTGGATCTTTAGTGACATCTAGTCAATTTATCTAATCCGTTGTCTTTTGCTCATTTATCATCTACTTGGGAAAACAAATCCCACAATGCCGGATTCAAATGCATTCGACCTTTAGCTGTAAAACAGATAATTCACTTACTTGGAATAGACAACTGTCTAAGAAGACTCTATTAATTGGGATTCTTTCTTGAGAGCTATAATCCTGGCAAAGTCTGTATAACAACTGTGGCAATTCCACATGGAGTGAGTTATGTTAACCTTGTTCTTGATCCACTCTCTTCGTGAATGTGCTGCAGGTTTAAAGCATCTACAGCCTTCGGTACAGGTTCAGACACCACAGGGACATCGCTGGACACGTAGCCCGTAAAGCATCTCTGGCAGCCCTCAGAAAGCCGGTAACTCTCAGCCACTGCATGTCTGGTTGACTCTGGCTGTGTAGGAAATCTTCAGGACAAGCGCTGTGTGCTCATCTGTAACATCCTCGCTGAGGACCAGAGAGCGTAGCCCATTTGACCAAGATCGTGTAATAGAGCCAGAATGCAAATCCATTCTGTGACTACAAATGCTGCCCTTTTAGCTAAACTAGTTTCATAAAGCTCCGTGTAAACTTGTGCAAAAAAAAAACCCACATCTGATTGGAGAATATTTTAAAGGAAACTGCGTCCTCCACACATCTCTGTCTTTTCAAGGCTACTCCATAAACGCCATTCTGCTTTCTCCATCCAATAACTAACCTGTCAGGAACGGGGGTATCACCTGGGGCCCAAGCTGAAGCACTGTCCTCCTCTCCTAGGCTCCCACAGGCCTGCCGTGTATCCACATTCATTCCCTTATTTACGCTTTCACTGGTACTGATGGGCAAACTCCACCCTAGGCAAAATCTTTTTCATCCTACTTACAGTGTTAACTGTCTCCTTCCCTTCCCTCTCTTTTTCAAAGCTTGCCCAGTTCTTTAAAAATAAACGAAAAGCAACTTTTCCTGTACCCACCACTTCTTCTCATTTAACTTATTATTTCAAGAGTTTTCCTAATTGGGACTGACAAATACAAGGGAGTCAATAACGACACACCTAAAACCAAGGGGCCGTTAATCTTCGAGGCTCTGAAACTACCCAGACAGCGCCTTCTACAAACTTCCATTAAAGTCATCGAACTACATGTCCATTCCACGGCACAGGACTTCTGAAACACAATAATAAAAAATCACTATTTGTGTCTTAGCATTTTTTAATGATTATAATTGCAACAGTATTGCTTTTTTCCCTTTTTTCATTTTGTTAAATAAACACAGATGTACATAGAATATCCAACAACGTAACTATTTAAATGGGATTTTCGGTGTTTGCTTTGTAACGTTGTTTCTAAGGGAAAACATATTCTGGCTCCAAACAGTTGACTGGTAAGAAAACTGTGATGCACTTTTTAAAATGGGAGAGTCCCTGTGTTCTGTCGCAGTGGAGATGCACGTTTTCATTTTGATTATCTGTGGCTGACTGATTTGCCCGTGGGCTCGTCCTGCCTTATGGCCTCACCTCGTCCAGTCTCCGGGCTCGATGACAGCGTGCCAGGACACTCGGCCGGGAAAGGCTGACGCCGCGCGTGGGAGAGGCGCGCTCTTTCCGTCTGAATCTCAAAGCTGAACTTTTGATGACCCATGGTTTCCTCTGGACCATGTTCCCTTTCTTTTTACCTGGTGACTGGTAATCTCTTTACTAAACCAAGCACTTTCCTGGCTGCATGGATACATATGAGTAGAAAGAGTAGGGATGAGGGGTCTCTCACCCGGTTAACTGGAACAGACCCAGCGGAGAAACTGGAGCCCACTGTGTCCGAAAGAATCCAACAACCTTTAACCGTGTTAAAGCTCAGCAAAAGAGATGAGAGTTTAGAAAAATGGAGAGGGAAAACCTAATGAAGGTGTTGGATTAAATTAACCATAAACATTTAAAAATACATTATCATGAATTTTAAAAATCCAACAGAGCCTACTAAGTAAAATTTATAGAGAAGATTATTGGGGAACCAGTAATTTCACTGTGCGTTATACGACTGTTGCAGTAATTTTTGCACAGTTGACTATTTTTTAAAAGAAGGGGACAATTATGTTTGCCTTTTGTTCAACCATAAATCTCAGAAGCAAAGCCTTAATTCACGTGACTGTTTGGGACGGTTTTAGACATGCAGGTCTCTCCGAAACTTTAAAGCTCAGATCCGTGAGGACAATGACCTAGATTCCTTTTCAAGTTGAGTCCTGTAGGACTCGTTGCCCCACGCAGGATAACAACGACACTCTTCTGCCTTGGCTCCTAGACAGATCAGGCTAAGTCAGAGAAGACACACATTATCCATAAAGATGAGCTATTTTTTTCTTAAATACTTCAAATTGCTACTGCTGTAAGAGTGACAGGATATCTGAGGAATAATTATAACACAAGAAGTGTTAGAGTCAAATCGAGCAAGACGTTCTAACTTGATCTCTTTAACTGCAGCGTGGTGAGCTCCATGCAGTGGAGTTCCTGAATTTTAGGAACAGATCAATGTGTTAAATTTTGTATTCATTTTCTAACGATTGGTTTGGAGGCACATCCCAGCATGACTAACCAGTTTTTGAGGTCTCAAAGTAAAAACACTTCCAGATACTTTAGGTTTGAAGTAAAGTTTCTCTACTTTTTAGGACAATGCTGATTTTTTTTTTCCTGTAAACTTCATCTCTTATATACATTTCCTATGGTATTGTTGGAGCTCCTCATGGCCTCGAGTCCATAAAAATCCACAATAGTATTAAGATAGCAGTCCCATGGCTTATATCATTCATGTATATTTTGGAACTCACTTCTGAAATAAACAAGTGACTTCTTAGGATGATATTTTTATTACTTTAAAGCCTTGCCTCTTATTCCCTTTTCATTCTCCAAAGAAAACATTTAACGTTTCTTGGTGACCAAATTGAGAATAGGATTCAGTCATTAACATAAAATAAACTTTAAATGACTTTTTAAGACAGAAGATATAATAGCATCTCAGGCCAGGAATTTTACTCCAAAAACCATACCATATTTTGGAATTACTCAAAGCAAAGTTTATAAAGATGCACCAATATTACATAGGAATAGAATTGATCACACATAAACTTTGAGTAGCTACTGTTGAGTGAATTTCTCAGGTTGCACTCAGGGTTGGAGGTGAGGTTTTCATGAAGGGGTGTTTGCACCGGTGATGACAACGTATCCGTAGTAGTGAAATTGTGGCTACTGCTACCGAGTTTCTGCTGCGCCCCAGGCTGTCCTACGCACCTGCATCTTTAATTCTCACCCCAATTTTGCAGGGAGGCGTTATGATTTCCTCTTCATAAGCCGGGAAAGCCAGGCTTAGAGAAGGTCGGGACTCAGAGTTAAACGGTGTCTGGCCCACGGAGATTTGCACCCATCACCTGATGAAAAAATCCCGTGCGTGTCCTCGTCACGCAGACTCACAGTGTCACTGAACTCTCTCGAATGCCGCTGACTGGGAGGAACCGTTGCAGTAAATCTCTTGGCAAGAAGCTGGAAGGATCTTAGACATGATATGGGAGGAGGGACACGCGTTCTAGGTCCCCTGTGCTGAAGAGAGGATGCTTTTCACCCCTATTCTGCCCCCTCTTCACTCCAGGATGTTCTTTCCCGTGCAGAGCGTAGGTTCGCTCAGTTCCAAATCACATCAGTCATTACCGCGGCCCCACTGGGTGCCACAGACATCTCGAGAAGCCCGGCCAGTCGCTCAGACAGCCTCCTGCAGGGGCCCAGGGGAGTCACCAGCATTCCTCACTCCTACTGGAAAAACAAAACCCAAAACCACATGTCCTAACACTTAGAAGGCCCTAAATACCTGGTTGTTTTTAATAGATGACGTGAGCAGAAGTGAATTAGTGTCGTGCCGTTACTGTATAGACAGCCAGCGCTTTCCTGGTGAGTTGCTGATGATATTGTAACAGGGTGGTTGGTCTCAGAATTTTCCCAAGGAAGAGTGTTATTTGTTGGAAAACATACTTAGATATATGCACACTTATGTGGAGCGGTTAAGACTTCTGGTTAACCTGGAGTAAGGCGTGCCAGTCCTGGAGACTTTGGTAAATTTTAGCACCATGTGACATTTGGTGCAAATGGACTTCCCTGTGAAATCTGGTGAAGGTCCGGGTTTTGCACTCAGGGTGACGTGGGGCAAAGGTGGCGGCACCCCTGTGTGCAGAGCAAAGGGGATCGTTAGAGCTCTCAGGAGTTGAAGCCCTTCCAGCCCAGCACGGGCAGAAAGTCCAGTGGGCCTGATTCTCTCGCTGGCAAGGGAGGCTCCAATCATGTCTGGGTTGCAGTATGATTAGGCAACGATGGCGCTCATCCCTAACAACTCCCTAAACTTCTTTATCCTATTTTTAATACACAGTGTCAGCTCTGAACAGAGATTGCAACTTGTTCCCTTCACTCCTGAGCTTTCAAATATGAAGAGATTGGCTCAGCATATTTTTTTGGTGGGGGGGGAAGTGGTGGTGGCAGGAGCGGGCAGAGGACTGGGTCATCCCAGGAGAGACCTCCCGGTTCTAGGACCCTTAACTGCAACACACAGGGAGTGGGAGGCGCAGGAGGAAACAGACAGCAGATTGCCCTGAAAAAAGATGACTCAGAATTCTGACTCAGAGGGATTTGGGCCAACTTCTGATCTCATCCTGGAGCTTCCTGAAGCACCTGGGCTTTCCCTGGAGGTCTCCCACCTAAACCGGGGCTCAGACCACACCTGCCTGGCCCCGGGGGTCAGGCTGACGTGCTCTGCCTCGAGGGATGCAGCTGCTCCTATGAGGTCAGACGGGATCAGAGTGGTAACTTTTCTGGAAGCATAAAGTGCCCTGTATTCCAATCGCGAACGACAGACTGTGGCACAGGAAAGCCCTTTATAAGGGACGCAAACGGCCCCTGCTCAGCGAGCCGCCTCTGCAGAGCCGGAAAGGTTGCGTTTGACGATAGCTCGTTTTCCTCTAGGAGCGTCCTACGATCCAGTGTTTTACAGAAACCCTGGCTTTCAGTTCGAGTTCTGACCCAAACAAAAAACTTGAAAGAAAGTTCCACACATTGATAAATTAATTTTGCCAATCGAGTGTTTCCCAGAAGGGATCACTTCAGAGAAGAAATCGTCTGAAGGAAAATAATTTTACTTGAAGGGGTTTATGATGAGATTGAACACAGCTATTTTTTTTTAATCCTCTTTCTACATTTCAGAAAATTTTAATTGAGTGCAGTAACCTGACAAGTAGTTTAACCAGAGTCCGCTTAAAAAATATCTGAAACTATTTTCTTTCCTCCATAAAAATCTGCAGACGACCCTCTGGGGGTGACAAGGTGAAAAAACAGGCTGTAAGATGCGCCACCTTTCCCTGCCCACGTTTCTTCGACGTTCGGAGACTCTCAGAATAATAAGCCAGTTTCATAGCTCACGGGGTTTGGCTCCTGGAATTTTTCACAAACCCAAACTCCCAGGGCCACCAATGATCCAGGACCAGGGGAGAAGAAAAGCAAAGCAGTGACTCCCAGAATTGCAAGACTCCGAGATCACTGCCGACAGCCACAGTCACTCCACAAACATTCCCAGACCCCTCGAAGACCGCCCCAAACCCAACCCCGCCGCGTAGGCCCAGATTTACTGCGGAGTGACTCAGCCAGGTTTCTGCCTCCATGGATTTGGCCCTGGAGGAACGT
Organism: Propithecus coquereli; assembly: GCF_000956105.1. Taxonomy (NCBI): domain Eukaryota; kingdom Metazoa; phylum Chordata; class Mammalia; order Primates; family Indriidae; genus Propithecus; species Propithecus coquereli. The sequence goes on from NW_012151174.1 coordinate 5,243,611, forward strand.
CCTGCGACAGCCCTGGCCGTCTCCTCTCTGCCCGCCACGGCCTCACCTTCTCACGTCGCTCTCCCCTTCCTCACCCTGTGCGCCCACTGCCTTCTCGTGAGTCCCCTGAGGCCGTCAGGCTAAGTGGTGACGATGCTCTTTGGCTACTGTGACGCTCGGAGAATTGTCCTATTGGGTTTAGCAGACGCCTGTGTGGTGGGAAACGGGGGAAGTCAGTGACATCCTGCGTCCTCGGCGCGCTGATCGGAGAATCGGCTCGCCAGGGGGGAAGGCAGCTGGCAGGGTTAACCTTAGCCGTGCGCGAGGCGGTCTGAGGTTTGAGAAAAAAATGGCCAAGGTGGGCGATGTTGGCACAACTGGCTTCGCGTCCCACTCTCCCTGGCACCGAGGCCTCCTGCTCTTCCCCGGCAGGGCCCGTGTGGGCGTCTTTCCAGCGTCTGCCGCTCCGGCCAAGCAGGGCTGCTACCCAGAGACACGGTGGTGCCCTTCCTCAAGGTCTGGTAGTTGGTGCATTCTAGCAAACCAAGTAAAAGTGGAAAATATTTCACGTTTTAGACAATCATTTGACCAAGTACCACTTATGTGGCCTTCAAAAATTTCTCCTTTGGGGATGTATTATCATGATCCTAGAATTTTCCAGATGCCTGGACTCTTGAAGACCTTTCCTGCTGCCATGATTGGACAGCTGAGCAGATGTCGTTCATACCTACACGCCAGGCTCCTGCGGGCTGGCAGTTCTCTGAGTGGGGGCTGCTCAGGGACCTGCAGGATGTTTAGCAGCTTCTCTGGCGTCTACGCTCTAGGACTCCCTGCCCCAGCTGTGACCACCACATGTCTCTAGCCATCGACGAACGTCTTCTGCCCCCAGAGAAGCGCAGCTCTGCACCGATCCCTGCAGGGTGCCAGACTGTTCCTTTTCACGCACCCTCTTGACGCCAGGTGCTCCTAAGCCGCATCTCCTTGCCCTGAGGGAACATATGGTTTTTCTTAAGGAAATCCAGGAGGAAATACTTTTTAATTCCACAGAAGAATTAATGGAGAGTTGAAGACTAGACAGATAGTTTGGTGTATGAGGGCTGCAAAGACCTCAGTGTTTACATTAGGCCTGTTGCACGAGTACCCAAATTGCCCTCCAAAACGTGACCCCTCTACGCCCAGGAAGTAATAAACTGTCGCCAGGAGCACTGGGCTCGCTGATGATCGGAAACTGGGTTTATAATTCAAACCTGGTACTGGTTCTAATTCATTCTTGGACATGGATTCAACTTATGTTTCAGCTTAGCCAGTCTGTGAATCTCCTGCTATCTCAGTTTTACTAGTTCTCATGTAAAGGGAGGCACTTGACCGCCCACAGTCCCTAAACTAACGATCGACTACAGCAAAGCTAAACTGGGGCCGCATCCAGGTAACGGCCAATGCAAGCCGAGGCTCAGCCGTGAGGTCTAATGAGGTTTGCAGAAAACGTTCTCTGTACTCTGAAGAAAGGAGTGGCCACACACATCGGGGACATTTCCAGTCCCTCGTGGTTACTACAAGTTTGGGGAACTCCGGAATCCTGGGGGGAGGGTCTCAGCTTTCTCTTTGTTGGGGCCGGAAATAGCACCTGACCAGCACCACTTGGGCAGAAAGACATTCTGCTCCCCACCAGGACTCCTGAGGACCAGGAGGAAGCACGTGGAATGCTGCGGCTACCCTAAAGTGCTCACATGTTCCGGCGGAAGCAAACTTTTCAAGGACATTTCTTTCCAGTCTCAAACAAGAAGACCAGAATATGAACCAACCGGTAACATTTAAACAGCAGCTTTAATGCAGATAGACCTACAGTCGTTAACATTACCGTGCTGGGTTTCAGGGGAAGAAGCTTATCTAGTGAATGCTGTTTTCCTGGCATTCTACCAGAGTAAAGGACCCTGGATCCAATGTCTTACAACAGTGTGTCACTGTGTGCGAATCACAAATCTGGTCTCTTAAGAGGGATGAGAAGATTCCCGCGTTAACTTGCATTTGTTCTGAGACCTTGGCTCCCGAGAGCAGCGGGGCGGCCACACGGCTGCACCTGGGCTGAGAGCTTGGCGGCAGGTGCGGCGCCCACGGGCTCCCTCAGCTGGAGCCTCTGAGAACAGCAGCCCGGCCCTGAGCACCCAGAAGTAAACTGCTGAGGCCGGGGGCACACACCTGCGCTGGGGCCTGGGATCCCAGTCCCCCTAGACTTTTCTCCTCTCTCAGGAGTGATCTGTGTGCAGCCATGACGGAGGGGGAGCTATGGCGTGGCTCTAAACCCTGCGCCATAACGAATCTTAGATGTTGCGTTAGGGAGAGGAGTGGGGGTAAAAGCACAAGCCTGGTTTCAAATCTCTTTTCCAGGGTCTCCCGGTACAACCGAGGTTATAATTGAGTCACACCTCTGACGTGCTCATCTACGAAATGGGGTAATAACGTCTTGTTCCCTTTCCGCTCCTACGCTGACAAGCGCACATCACATATCCTACTCGTACACACACACACTGCTCATAAGCGCGTTCATAACCCCTTGGAAATCTACAGTGTGCTGCACACCGGAAACTGTTATTTTTATTAAACGCCATGTATAGTGTGATGCCCTGTGGTCCCTACAGCTTTCCAATACATTGGAATGTATTACCAGAGAGAAACATTTTCCAAAACAAACGTATCAATTCTCTTCTCAATCAGAATTTCTATCATATTAGCTAATTTAAATTTTTGTCATAAATAACTATTTATAGTTACACTGGACCTGGGATAAATAACTAACAAAGGCGAGAAAGCTCTAGCAGACACTGCAGATACACGCGCAGTTTCTGTGTGTGTGCGCGCGGGTACTTTGTTGAGGGGATACTTTGCTCACACTGTACTCTTAGTACCAGCCCAGAATAAACGTTTGCCAAAGAATGAGAGAAAATATACATCATACAACAAGTTTCCATCAAACAACCCCCGAGTCTGTACACACCCTGGCGTCGGAGGGCTTGCCGTCACACGCAGCCGCATTGAACGTTCATGTTCCGAAACACAGCTGGGTGCAACTAAAGTTTCCTCATTTTTGGACGGCAGAAACAAACCACAGATCGAAACGGAAGACGTTTAAACGATGTTTCTGACATGCTTGGTGATTAAGACAGAAAACAATTCTATAGATGCTTTAAAAGTGACATTTATCTTATATATCCCACTTTTCATTAAGCAAATCATGCAAATTATGAGTGTTAACACATATTCTTGTGAAGGATTTAAGTCAAAATCTAAATGAAAAGATAACAAAATGCAAAATAACCGTTTTTGGTTGAGAGCCAAGAAAGATGATTCACGAATATGTTTCTTTACAGTCACATTGTTTAATGCCAGACCCGGTAAAAGCCCCACCTTGGGTTTTTGGTGCCTGTTCCACGTCTGTTGGTTCCAAATCAACCTACGCTGTAATGATGCGGTGGTTCAGCAGAGCGAGGCTCGCGATCTGCTGAAATCAGAATTTATTAATTTTAATTGCCTTAAATTAGAGTTGAAGAAAGAAGTTAGAAAAAGCTGAGGGTCGCGGAAGCTAGGGCGAGGTTGTACAGATCTACCTGTAATGATTTCTGACTATGCGAAACCACACTGCAGCGGGACAAGGTTAGGGGGCTAGAGACGGAACCTGACCCCTACTAGGTTCCTGCCTCGTGCTAGACGTTTCGTTGGCACTTTGCACGCCGTCTCGTTGACTTGCTGCGCACCCACACACGGCCTTTCATGCTCCTTGTTTCAGAGATGAGAAATCTGAGGCTCAGAAAACCTGAGTGTGCGTCCTAGAACTGTGGAGAGAAAGTGAAAACGCCTGCCTTGGCGGCAGGACCCCGCACCGTGTGGACTTGGAGCTGGAGGACGGAGGGGCTGGAGGGGGCGGGCGGGAGAGGCAGGCGCGGCCGCCGGGCCGAAGCAGCAGCAGCAGCTAAAGCAAAGGAGCACTGGTGGGAAAAGGACAACAGCGTCACAGGTACCCAATAGCTGGGATGTGTGACACTGGCCCATTAGTCCTTTAGCCGTATGTGGAAAATACACATTTTCTTCTAGTGAACCCAATCTTCACTCTCCTCCTTCACCCGACTCGGACTGGTCAGTGGGTGACAGAGATTCCCAGACGGACTCGGACTAGGAAGGGAACCGGCTGCACGAAGGGGGCGGCCTGGGTGATCTCGGCCCTTTCTCTAAGTGTGGCCCACAGACTGGCAGGACTGGCGGGGGGGATCCCAGTCCCCAGCCCAGACCTGCTGAGTCAGAACCTGCTCTTGAAAACTCTCAGGTGATTTTATGCACATTGATGTTTGAAGGACACTGGCCTAGGAAACAATTTCTTAGTTTCAGCATCGTCTACTCACTTCCACATCCTTTTTAGATACTATAAAGGAAATCTCACTCTACTCGTCCTCAGCGCAGGCAGCAAAGCATCCTAGGAACAATGTCTTAGGTTTCACTGCTTCTCGTCCTCCCACTTTTTCCTCATATAACACAAAATAAGTCTCTATATTAACATTTCAACTTTGTATATATCCTACTTAGTCTTTTCTCTTGTCCTAAAGAGGATATAAGTACATTAGGGCTGAAATATATACAAGAGAGTTAATGTCCAATCAGGGAGGAAAAAGGAGAAAGTGCGTTAATGAACACACTGTCCACGCTTTTATTATAAACTTAGTCATTTGTTTTGCCCAGGACTTCGTGGCTTTCAGTGAAAGGTAAAGTACTGGAACCAAGTGGCATGAATCTGTTCCAGATGGGGAGTCTATCAGGCACTGGCTTAGGTTGGAGGCGACAATGCGTATAACATAATATTTTATTTTCCCTCAACAAAATACCAGCAGACTGAATTCGACGGCACATTAAAAGGATCATACACCAAGATCAAGTGGATTTATTCCTGGCATGCAAGAATAATTCAACATACTTAAATCAATAAACATGATACACCACATTAACAGGATGACGCATAAAAACTATACAATCAAGATACAGAAAGAATACTTGACAAAATTCAATATCCTTTCAAGATAAAACCTCTTAGCAAATTATGTATGGAAGGAATGTACCTCAACATACTAAAGGCCATATATGACAAGCCCACAGCTAACATGATCAACAATGAAAAACTGAAAGCTTCTCCTCTAAGATCAGGAATCCAGCATAGTACTGGAAGTACTGGCCAGAGCAATCAGGCAAGAAAAAGAAATAAAAAGCATCCAAATCAGAAAGGAAGAAGTAAAATTACCTCTGTTTGCAGATGACATGATCTTTTATATAGAAAATCCTAAAGATATCACAAAAAAACTTTAGAACTAATGAACAAATTTGGTGAAGCTGTAGTATACAAAATCAACATACAAAAATCAGTTGTGTTTCTATACATTAATAACAAACTAACCCAGAAGGAAATTAAGAAAACAATCCCATTTACAATAGCATCAAAAATAATAAAATACTTAAGAATAAATTTAACCAGAGAGATGAAATATTTATATACTGAAAACCATAAAATATTAATGAAAGAAATTGAAGAAGACACAAATAAATGGATTGGAAGAATCAATATTGTTAAAATGCCCATAGTACCCCAAAATGCCCATAGTACAGATTCAATGCAAACTCTATCAAAATTTCAGTGGGATTTTCCACATACATAGAAAAATAATACTAAAATTCATATGGAACCACAAAAGACGCTGAAAACCTAAAGCAATCTTGAACAAGAAGAACAAAGAGACATCACATTTCCTGATTTCAAAATTACAAGGCTACAGTAATTAAAACGGTATGCTACCAGCATAAAATAAAACACAATAGAGAGCCCAGAAATAAGCCCATGCATACATGGTTAATTGATCTTCAAAAAGGGTGCCAAGATTATGCAATGGGAAAAGAATAATCTCTTTAATAAATAGTGCTAGGAAAACTGGAAACCCATATGCAGAAGAGTGAAGGTGGACCCTTATATCACACCATATACAAAAATCAACTCAAAATAAATTTTCTTTCTTATGTATCCTATAATAGTTTACATATTTTTTAGACTGTCATATTTATGTAAAAAGTCCACAAATAATTTCATACTTTCTAGACCAGTTTTCCTCCAATCTTGGACCATGGATCACCTATAACAGAAACATTTGGGCCTGCTCATTAAAAATACAGATTTCTGCCAGCTTGGGCACCAAAAAAAAATTTAAAAATTAGGGTGTGGGTGGCGCATGCCTGTAGTCTGAGGTACTCAGGAGGCTGAAGCAGGAAGATCGCTTGAGCCCAGGAGCTCGAGGTTGCAGTGAGCTATGATCACGCCAGTGCACTCCAGCCTGGGCTACTGGGTGAGAGCTTGTCTCTAAAAAAACATAAATTACAGATTTCTGCACCCCTCCCCACCAGCAGGTTTACTGAAACAGATTTTTGTGGCAGGGTCTGGCAGCAATATTTTTAAAGCTTTTCAGATGATTCTAACATACAGCCAGAGGAGAGAACTTCTCAAACGTGGTCCCCAGAGCAATAGCAGTGGCATCACTTGGAAGCTTCTTAGAATCTCAAAGCCCATCCCAGATCCACTAAAGCAGAGGCTGCATTTTAACAAGATGCCCAGGTGAATAGTAGACACATTTAAATTAAGAAACACTGTAGACCAGGCGTTCTGAAAGTGTGGTTTCCGGACGAGCAGCAACAGCTCCTAGGAACTTGTTAGAGAGGCAGATTCTTAGGCCCCAACCCGGACCTAGTCAAGCAGCAATCCGGGGATGGGGGAGGTACAGCCTGAGTTACCCCTGGGTTAACAAGCCTTCCAGGTGGTTCTCATGCATGCTAAAGTGAGAACCACCGCTGTAGCTGATCAGGTTAACGCAAGGCGAGGGGATTCAGCTGGTGGCAGCTATGGTTTTGCAGTAATAGTGATTAAGAGGCATTAACAGCATCTCAAGGGCTAAGTAAGCTTTTAATCCCAGATGTTAAAATAATAGCAGATATAACAATTGGGAAAAGACAGGTATTAAAATGCTGGTGAATGTTGATCTCTCATTTTTAAGTGAGTCAGGGAGTGATAAATACACTCTAAGCCAGAGGAATTTTTCTGGCTTTAATCCTTCAGCATTTTTTTTTCTGACTCTTCAGAGCATCTGCGGCAAAGCCATCACGTTATGAGTTCTCTGTAGTATCTAATACGTTCTACTTTGAAATGCTGCCAACCTCCAACTCAAATTCAGAGCACAAGAGTGGGTACTTCAATATTTCTTTTCCCTGCTTATATAAATGGAGAGGGGGCTGATGATGTGAAGGCTTTGGGGTATAATTCATTCATTCAACTGGGTGTTGAGCACCTACCACAAGTCAGACGATGTTGGACGGTAAGAATTCAAAGATAAAAAGGCAGCATTTTCCTCAAGAAGCGAGGAGACAGACACAGCAAGAATAACGTCACTGCGATCTGATGCCTTGTGTGACAGAGGCATAAACTGATTGTTTGTTGTAACCGCTGGCCTCATTAACAGCAATTTGGAGATGGATTCGAGCAAGACGAGGACAACAAGAAGAAAGACCAGTGAGAAGCTTCTGTAACAGTTTAAGCAAGAAGCGGAATAGTGGCAAAAGTCAGAAGGGACGTCCATGGAAGTGTCTTCTACGACACAGAGCTTTGCAATCGGCTATTGATCCACTGCACCCACCAGAAGTGACTCAGGATATTCAAAACGATTTTGAAAAACCCTCTGACTTTGACGGGTTTTATAAAACTCACATTGCAGACCCCGCAGTACGTGTCTGATGCTTCCCAACATGCCCTTTCTATTATCCCCGGCATCCCGAGGCTGCATTGCTTATGCCAGGATTATGCTTAATTAAGCACCATGACAACGTCAATAAGAGTCTGAAAGCAAGATGTGGCACAGATCATCCAAAAATGCAGCTATCCTGGCAAACTAAGGATAAACCTTGCAAAAAAGAGAGATGCTTCCCAGAAACTGTTTTCCCTTTCACTAAGAGATCCAAACACGAGAGTTTGTGTTCCAAGGACAGGCGAGCGCAGTGGCTGCGTTACGCTGGCAGTCCTGAGCATCTGGGAGCACGGTGCCCGGGCTGCTGTTCCACCCTGGGAATGCCACGCTGCTGCTTCACACAGCTGAGGAAGGACGGCTTCGTGCTCTTGCTGCAAAACGAACAGACCTAGCAAAGGGGCCTCCGATAAGCATGACTCGCCCCAGGGAGCCGCTCTGACCCTCCCAGCCTGAGACTGTTCCTTCCCAACGTCACACGTCCTCTTAGAGCTCTTTGCAGTTTCAGTCACAGCAATCATCCCTCCGAACTGTACCTACTGATTCAGCATCCTTTTTCTCCACCAAGAAAAGCCAGAGGGGTGTTTGGGTTATATTTACTCACATGAGCGTTAATCTTCTTAGCTGTTCGTTCATTCATTCATTCATTCATTCATACCGTGTTAGGGGATGTTTTGGCTACTGGGGTCCCTTGGGAAAGACAGACTCCCAGTTAGTAAGGAGAGAAAGGCCGAGCGATGGGGGACAGAGAGTTCGACACACAAGCAGGAAGATAGATAATTGCGGACCGTGGATGGGAGAAATGGGGTGCGGAGGGTTCCTAGGGCGAGAGCGCTCAGGACAGGCCTCCCGGGGATGACGACCTTCGCGCTGAGACGGACCCTGAGGAGACTAGCGAAGAGCGCCCAGGCGGCAGGAACGGGAAATGCAAGGCCCTGAGATTCCTGTGCCTGGAAGCCTTGCGAAAGGGAGAGTCGGTTTGCTCAGAGCGCGGCAGGGGTGAGGCGGGGAGGAGGGGCGGGGAGGCCGGGCGGGCGGGCAGGCTGCGGAACGTGCTGGGCTTCACTCACAGACCACAGGACAGAAAATGTGCTAAATTAAATACAAAGCTGCTGGTGGGTCATCGGCGGGCCAATATTTTTAAAAGATCCCCCTGACCGTTGTATGGGGCACGAAGGCAGGAATACCGTTCAGGAGGTGGCCGCCGATGCCCAGGGAAGGCAGCTCGGACCAGGGTTCAGACGTGCCACGGCGAGAAGAGCCTGCAGGTGAACCTGCGGGGGGCTGAGGGGAAAGCAGCCTGAGCCCCAGCTTTCGCTTTCGGCCGGTGGATGGATGTCGGTGCCGTCCACTGAGACCGTGTGGGGGACAGACTGGGAAGTGGGTGTCGGATCAGCGTTCGGTGTTTCAGGCCTTACGAGGACCGAGCATGTTCCCCAGGTTACTATACTGCACGTACCACGTGTTCTCCCAGTCATGAATAAAATACCTCTTTTTGAATAGGGGATTTGTTAAAAACACTGTGGGAAATATACATAAAATTTACCATTTCAACCATACTTAAGTGCACAGTTCCGTGGCAGTAAGTGCGTTCGCAGTGTTGTGTGATTGTGACTGCCATCATCTGCAGAAGCTGTGTCATGTTCCAGAAGGGAAACTCCGTAACCGTTTAGTGACAGCTCCCCCGTCCTCGCTCACCCGGCCCCGGCGTCTCTGTGGAATGACGGCTCGTACCCCGTGCGGTGGAAGCAGACGGATTGACCCGTCTGTGTCCGGCCGATTCCTCCCAGCAGAAATCTTCAAGGTTCATCCAGGTCATAGCATGTATCAGAATTCCATTCCTTTTATGGCTGAACGACATTCTACTGCACATATATACACATCGTGTGTGTCCACTCGTCTGCCGAAGGCCACGAGGTTGTTCCACGTTTCGACTGTTGTGAGTATTGCTCTCGAACGTGGGTGTGGTGTACGGGAGGCTTTCCGAGGCAGTGTAAATAGTCAGTTACTTATTAATCCCCTTATTCATTCTTTCCTTCAACAAACGTTTCTCGAGTGCTTACTCAGGCTGGCACTGATAATGTCTATAAGCAGGCAGAAGTGCTATCCCCCAGTCAGCTGCTGGAATATTCTCAACGGGCAATAGAATTATTCAGAACATCAACTTCTCTCCAGGTTTAAAATCCGCAGAGGAAACTTGCCGACCCTTCGCTTTAGAAGTCTACCCAAGAGCGATTGTTGAGAGCTGATGTTGGGCATGGCATGAAATGTGCCTTAAAGAATCTTGCATTCTGCCCTACAACACAGACTTCTAAAGAATGCCCCAAATTGTCAGCAGGTAACAAGGGGAACAGGGACCTGAGTGGCAGGACTTGTTCTGTTTTCAAAACTCTGGATCTGTGAAAAATAACTTGCATTTTGGGAGTCAAATGGAATTTAAACAAAGTCAGGAACTGTCATCAAATTTCTTTCCTTAGGGCAGCGGTCCTCAGACTCTTTGGCACCGGGGACTGGTTTCACGGAAGACAGTTTTTCCACAGATGGCAGGTGGCTGGGGGGATGGTTTCAGGATGATTCGAGTGCGTTGCATTTATTGTGCACTTTATTTCTATTATTATTACATTGTGATATATAACAAAATAATTACACAACTCACCATAATGCAGAATCCAGTGCTACCGCTGATCTGTAGGAGGCGGAGCTCAGGCGGGACGCGAGCGGTGGGGAGCGGCTGTAAATACAGATGAAGCTTCGCCCACTCGCCCACCGCTCACCCCCTGCTGTGCGCCACATTCCTCACAGGCCACGGACTGGTCCACGGCCCAGGGATTGGGGACCACAGCCTTAGATAGTCTAAAAACTACTAATTGAATGGTTGATAAGTTATATAAATATTAATCTAATGGTTATTATAGTGAGTCAACTATCAAAATGGATAAATTTCTTTTTTTTAGACAATTGTTTTCTTCTTCATTTTCCTTTTCTTATTTTATTTTATATTTAGAGACAGGGTGTTGCTTTGTCGACCAGGCTTTGTTGCAGGCTCTCTGTAGCCTGGAACTCCTGGGCTCAAGGGATCCTCCCGCCTCAGCCTCCTGAGTACCTGGGACTACAGGTGCCACCACGTTCGGCTACGAAGCAGATAGATTTGATCGATAACTTGAAGATAGTGCTTGAGTTTAGGGGGCAAGTTCTCTTAGTTCTAAAATGGATCCAGTTAGAACCCCCTGCTCAGAGCTCACGGGAGCACCTGTCGAACAACCAGGCGGATGACTGGTGTTTGGCGCATGTGGTTCGGGTGAATGGAGGAGGAGGGAGGGCGGTGGCGAGCTGGAGGGAAGGAGACCCGAGAAGCGAGTGGTGCAAAGGTCGCGAGGGTGGCGGGAGGAAGCGCAAAGGAAACTCACGGCGGAAAGGTTTTGCACTGTCTGTGCTTTTCCCCTTCAGATGAGAACCCGCCATTATTTTCAAAGGCAGCCAAAGAAAGAAACCGAAGAAAGAGGATAAAAATCCAGATTACAAAGCCAAGCCAGGCATAAAGCCTAAATAAATGCTTCGCAAGACATAGATTAATTTTCACCTCTTTGTCATCCCTAAAATGCAACGTGAGAAGAAACGAGGACGGGAGGAAGCTCTCCCAGGGTTAGCTCTGCTGGGGGGTTAGAGCTGATCCACAGTCGGGCATAAACTGAGGGCGTCAGTCCGGTCGGGAACGAGTGTGAACAGCTGCGCTTCCCCGTCTGACCTCAGGACACTGGATCCTTCGCGTTTCCATAATATGACTGTGAAAAATATGTCCCTCCAGCCTTTCTTGCTTTCCTTAATGGATAATGCTTCTGGCTTGGCTCCCCGTGTGGAAAAAAGGATCTTTTGTCTCATAAAATGTTACAGATGCTGCCATGGTAACACACTTTAATTTTATTCCTATCTCAGAAGATAAACATGGGAAAATGCAGTTGGCAATTTACTCTAATATTTAGCATGAGCTTCGGGTCCACAGAGCATTCCAGTTTTTGTTTTTAAGGACCATTGGCGCTTGTGTTAACCTGCTGTACTCAATTAAGCAGAATCCTAGAGCCCTGTCGAGAAGGTAGGACTCTGCCAACTTAAAAATACCACGTGGCCAAGTTTTAAACCCACAAGGGAAAGAAAGCACGCTGCTCCTCTGACAGAATCCTTAGGTGGCCAGAATGAGTTTGCATTTGTGGGAATTTTCTTCTGGGCTAAAAACAAAAACCAAACATCTCAGCATTTACAAAGACAGTATCAATCTGATTTGAAATAAAACCCATCTGTTGAATAGAGACAATTATTGCATTTTTTTTTTCTGTTAGTAAACCCTGCAACATATTGCATTAAAACCTTTGATATTAATGCAAGTTGTTTACTTTGCACTCGGTAAATAATGAAGGTTGTTGCATCAGGAGGAGGTAATGAAGCCCCGGTGCCCTGCTGAGTTATAACACGCATTTACACGGAAGACAAAGGCTTCCCTGATTACCAGTGTCATAAAACAGGCAAGAAGCACAAGCAGAAGGAAAGACACAGGAAACATGGTCAATATTGTACTGGATGGATTTAAATCCTGTGATGCTTCTCTAGAATTGCAAAGAGACAGCAGCCCCTGGCTGTGTTCTCCAAAAGCTCTCGTCTCTGCCATTACTCGCATCACAGCTTGTGCTGTTATTTCTCTGCTGTGACAGAGGCCAGGCCGCAGAGCAGCTAATGAAGGGCGTGGTCCGTCACAGTTTCAGTGGTGGACCCGCCGAGGTCAAGTCTGATTTCCATTCACCATGTGCTGCTAACCGGTTCCAGAGCACATTCCGCCCGCGTCTCAGAACAAGAATCCCGGTTCATTCATTAAGCGGTTAGAAAACATGCAGCCTGCTTAATTTCGGTTACTCTAGATCTTTACAGAATAATAAAAATCATCATTATTACTGTTTTATGTGCTGACATTTCGAAATTTCCACGATGACTCTATGCACACTACAGCACTTTCCAAATACCACGACCTATGCAAGTTGCTAGTAATGAAACCAAAGTGCCTACCTAAGTTGTTCTTGAAGCAAACTTCAGCCCTTGGTAATATTTTCCCTTCATAAAAATCCCCAAGTATTTACGGTCTGTAGATGAGATCATGCTCTTGAAACGGTGAAGGCTAACTGAGAAGGGGAGCGAGAGCGAACGAGGGGTGGTTCACACTAACACCGCTCGTACTGAGAAGATCCGACGGCACCATCGGGGCTCCCGCGGGCCGCGCGGTGGCTGGAACAATATTTGCCAGTTGCTATGCAGAGAGGGGAGGCTGCCAATTCCCTGCGCTGATACGCCTGGACCTGGCCTTTGCAGATAAGAGTGGTCATTGTTTGAGTTAATGTGCTTGCTGATAAGACGCTCGCTAGAGCAGGTGGAAGAGGTATTTGTCTTTTGTGACGGACTGTACAACTGCTACAGACATTTCTCTGCCACCCTCTGAATTTTAACAGCTGTCGTAAACAGTAAACCAGAAGACAATTTCTGCTTTTTTTTTTTTTTTAGTTAGACTTTCCCCGTTCAGGAACGCACATCTACAAAGATTACACGCAAATGTTTCCTCAAAAAGGACAGTATACCTAAAATATAGAAGAATAACTCATCCACCCCAACTCTGAGAACCCATTAAAATACATTTAAAGCATTCCATGGTGCCTTTGTATACCTGTTAAATGTATATATGTATACATATATGTAATATGCATACATACATGTTATATGTGTATGTATGCATTAGAGGAGGTTATTTAGGACAATTTCCCCAAATTTCAGATGAAGTGGTTTGGTTTGACAGGTCCATGTGCATATCCACACCTCCTCCCTAAACCGTGTGTGAGCACACATGGTGCACACACGTGTGCAAGTCTGAACAACACAGGACTAATGCAAAGCACACGCCAATTCAGGCAGGGTTTTAAAAAATTTCAAGGCAGATGTTTTCCTTTTTGTATTTAGAGAAATACTCTACTATTTTTTCCACTTATACTGACTTCGTGCATTTCTGTGGGATTGTGTGAAGGAAAGACTGTTTAGACGCTGAGTTTAATTTCATGTAATGAACAGAGGCCCATGGAAATATGCCTTTAATAACTAATTTTTTAGTAATAATCTTGGTACTATAGTACCCAATACCATGAGAAAAGTAGAATAAATTACTTACCAAGTAGATGCTTCTTAGTGCTCTGCTATAGAATTTCTTAAGAAGATTGTTAACTACGGTGGAAATTGTCTATGTCTCTCTAATGTTCTCTTTATCATTAGGCAGATAACGCCCGGTGAATTTTTTGCTACATATTTGCTTGCTGGTTGTTAACAAATAAAAACTAATAAAGTCATGTATTCTTAGAATTTCTCATGGAACCAGCAGGGACCAAGGCGCCGTGAACCCTTCGCTAGCACACTGAGAACTTCAACTCTCATCTTGAGTGTTTTTCAAAACTAAAATGAAAGAGTTTTTAGATAATTGAAAAAGAACTTCAATAGACAATCTAACAGGTGAGTTTCTGATGCTTCAAGAAAATCATTTCTTGAACTCAAACATGAGAGAACCACATGATGCTCCCAGAACTGGGCTGTTTCTGAAATGCAGCTGCGGGGGCGGCTGGCTGGTCAGGCAGGGGACCGGCGCTCGCAGCTAGAACGCGTGTTGCAGAACGCGGTGCCGCTTGTTTTTCTGTTTTGCCTCCCCAATTAAGACAACACATTTCCTGGGGAAGTTCTGAAGGAACAATCTGAAGTAGCCCCCGCCCTGCTGTATTTGCTAACCTCCTCGGGCCTGGCCAGTCCGTCTCCCCAGAGACCCTCACGCTGCGCCCATGAAAAATGCACGCGAATGAGCTCGATGTTTATATCGACATACAGATTTCTTCTGCTCAGCGCTTCATTGCAATGTCTTGTTAAGACTGAGGCCATAGGAAAAGAACGAGGTTGGTAATATTCAGACGCTGCAGGAAGAGACATACCAAGGAGCAGTATGTTTATTAAACAGAACATGTTCACATCTTCATGGACTCATGAATCAACACAACATCCAAAATATAAATATGTAAAATTGATAATTATAGGTAAGTGCCTCCCCAAGAAAAACTGGAAGAATTTTATTCTTTATAATAAGGTCTAAAACTAGAAAAGAGTGTAGGCTGAATTGGTGTCTGTAGAAATATATTACATTTTAGTAACTGATACTCTAGCACTCCGAGAGAGAATTTTCTGTTGGATGATGGCCAAAGAGATTAGCTAAGTGCTAAGAGACCACATCCTTTCTCTTACTGCATCTCTGACCTGTTTCTACTATTATAATCCATATGCTCCCTTCGTGTCCGAATTTGGTGACAGGCAGGTCATAAGTTCTATGGGTATTTTAAGGAAGGGAAAACCCCCCCACTATACAACACAAAACACACCAATCCTGCAACAGACAGCAGCATTATTTGGCTAGATTTGGACGACAACCTTTTCTCAAGGCTATAAAATTTCATGGAGCATAAAGAAAAAATACGACAAGGAATCAGCCTGTTGGTTACGATGGCTTTTCCTTTCAGTGCAAAACAGATTCTCTTCTACGAGCTTTTCTTTTCTTTCCGTGGAGTGGGTGACGGCGACAGGTAAACAGGTCATCCGCCAACAAACTGGAGGAGCTGTGGGACGACAGGACCATGCTCCTGGGAGTGGGCGTCCCAGCCTTCCCTCTCAGGGCCCTGTGGCTTGCCCCTGCCCTCTGGGTGACCTTGGAATTGGCCGCCTGACCTCTCCAGACTCACCCGCCCCTTTCTCTGAGCTCATCCTTCTTCCATGGAGCCCAATGGCTCAGCTGAGTGACCGCCCCGTCCGTCCTCACCTCCAGGTTTGCCAGATCTGGTTTTCGTGGCCTGGAGCATCTTCCTTCCTGCTTAGCTCTAAGCCTCCTTCGGGTCTCAGCCTGGGTGCTGCCTCTCCCCGGCTCTACACTGCACTCGCCACACGGGCAGCGGCTTGCAGAGAGGGCAGGAACGGTCCTCAGTGACACGCGCCATGTCCTCGGAGGCCGCTGCGGTGCCTGGCTAGCATTTCATCGATAATGTTTGTGTAATGAACAAGAGTTTGCACAGGAACGGCTGCTTATGTTGGTGCCATTGGTCAGAAAGAAAAAGTGGAGGACCAAGGGGGCATCTTCTGAAACAAGGGGCGATCACTGTTCTCCCTGACGGTCACCGACGGCTTCCCCTGCGTTGGAACGCGAGCCGCCTGCCACGGCTCGGCCCCCACTGGCTCCACTCGCTCCCTCCGTGCTCGGGTCGCCCGGCTGCCTGTCCACTCTCTAAACGTGCCCTGTCACCCCCATCTCAGGCCTTTCTCTGCCCGTTTCCTCTTCCAGTGTCACTTTCCTCTCTGCTCGGCGGTGAGGTTCCCAGGGAGAACTTCCTGACCGCGCCGCGTAGAATAACCTGCAACCTGTCACCTTCCAGCCTGCGTCTTCATCTTTCTCGAGCAGGCAACACCATTTGAGATCACACTCAATCACTATTTATCTATTTGCTGACGTTCCCTCTTGCCAGAACACACGCTTGAAGGCAGGGACCTCCTCTGTCTTGTTCATAAATACACCCCCAGTGCCCAGAACGAAGCCTTGCCCCAAACCTCTTTAATGAGAGATGGATGAAGAAATGAGTGAATGAATCTCAGACACTACTTCTCTCCTCGGTGCCTCTGTTTGCTACTGCAAATACCGGGAGGTTTAGAAATAATGTATGTAAATCGCCTCGTACAGTGCCAGAAACATAAAAGACACAGAACAGGTATTTGGTGACTGCAGAAGGATGTCCTTCCTCTAACTCTTAGCACATGCTGGAAGGTAATTTGGGAGAGTGAAAAAGATACTTGGAGCTAGAAGTACTGAGTCTGAGTTCCTGTTTGTTTTATTATCTGTGTGACCCTTGAGCTAATCTCTTAACGTCTCTGAATTTTAGTTTTCTCGCCCAGTGATCCCCAACCTTTTTGGCACCAGGGAACAGTTTCATGGAAGACAATTTTCCGCGGCTGGTGTTGAGGGCAGCGCGGGTGGTGACGCGCGTGAGGAGAGCGGCTGTACATGCAGATGAAGCTTTGCTCACGGCGGCCGCTCGCCGCCTGCTGTGCGGCCGGTTCCTAACAGGCCACGCGCTGGCACCAGTTGCTGTTAGGATAAATGTTTAGGCAATGTCTGTAAAAGTGCTTTGGAAAGTGTAAAGTGCTAAGCAAATACATGTCATTTAAACATTATTATTATTATGTGAAAATAACTGTTGATGAATGGAGAGAGGGAAGCTCTTACTCCGTCCACTCACCCTCCTCCTGAAAGAATTAAGTCTGTGTCTGCTGACCTCTCAAAGCCGACCCCATTTCAGGGGGACTAGTCTGTCTGAAAAACTCTAATTCAAGTAAAGATGAGCTTTGGAAACCCCCTGAACGAGGTCAGAAAAAATAACAAGTTTGGATGCTCTGTGAAATGCATGCACGCACGAAAGTTCTCAATGAGTCGAGAAAGAAGTTTATACGTGTTTTGAACTTCCTTTCTCTAACTTAAAAAAGGTTTTTGAAAGTTGGTCATTTGCTTGTCAGCCCTTGTCAGTGGGCTGCTTGTTTCTCAGCCGCCTTTCCCAGTATCTGTCCGCAGCCACTTGGGAAAAGTTCGGGTCTCGGTGGTGATTTGGGCTCCCCAGGCTCATCCTTGACTGCACCCGGGGGGCCTCAGAGCACAGACCCCAAGGACGGGGCTCCCGGCCCCAGGACATGACAGCGGGCGCTGGGAGCGCCCCCTCCTGCCTGCAGGTGTGTTTCCTCTGTGGCTGCGGGCGACTCTGCTTTCTAAGGCAAAGAAATCACAACCAGCAGCCTAGTTATGCTGGAGTGTGTGTGCGCATGCATTTTTAAATAGAATGAAACCTTTGGCCATATCTAGAGTGGGAACCTAAATGGCAGATCAGTTTTCTGTGAAACTGAAAATGGATTTAAGGGTCAAAGGTCCACAGGAATAGCGCTGGGTCTGCCTTTTACAAAGCTAACGTGCTTGGTGCCTACGACAGCACCCAGTACTTGCTAGGTGCTCAAGAAATGACGGCTGAATACGCATCAGAGTGCGTTACTGAGCTTCTTCTCGGACGCCCGGACAGCTCGGTCACAGGAACAGGTACGACGGTGACAGACCCTGCTTGGGAAGTGCTGTGTGCATCGCTTAAATCATTTTCGGGTCATTCAGCTCGTCTGGATTACTAAGAATCATTTTTTTCCTGATACTCATGTCTTTGTCTTCCAATTTAAGTAAAACCTTTTAAGGAAAGTTTCAAAAGATATCTGTCTGGTTCAAATCACGTGTGAACCTGATACTAGAAACTGCTGAGTAGTGTCAGGTTACACAGTCAACACGGCACACAGTTCTAGCGCTTTCTAGCGCCTGCCTCCCTTCCAGCCGCCGTGCTCCTGGATGAGAAGAACCTCATCCCCAGAGGGTTTGGTAAGGGCATGGGTGTCTCTGGGGAAAGCAGACACTGGCCTCACAGACTGAGAGGAGTTTTAAGGAGGTCATGGATTTCGTCTGGGGAACCTACACTGTTTTGTTTCACAGCAAGCTACAAATCCAGTTACTGGTCTTCAGAACCAATGTTCTACAACCCGCTTCAGTTCAAGTCTGTCCCGAAGTTACGCATCGATCATCACACCTCTTCATACCCCACCTGGCACTGTACTTTGCGGGTACCTTTCAATTCCTTCTGTGAAATACACATTGCAATTTGTAAAGGTGCCATTTAAATTTCACATGGACTCATGTATTTTTTAACAAATGCCAGCTAGCGTGCACTGCTTTATATATTCCTTTTTACATGAGACTTGTAAGTTTTCTACAAATGGCCCTTATATTATCACTGCAACAACATTCTTTCATTTGAAACATGCATATTTAAACATGTTATCTTAAAATGTTTCAGATCTGTTTGAAATTTGGTGTGATTCCATTTTCCAGTGATGCAAACCCGGTGTCAAGGTGGGGCTATCATTTCCCCAGCTCAAGAGCAAACAGGTTTTGCATCGTCAACATCCCAAGCTCTACTACTGTTTGTGTCCCCTCTCCAGCAACGCTCTCCTGAACGTCTCCATTTCTTTACGTCTTGCTGTGGCCTTGGCCGGCTTGCTCGTGAAACCGAACCGGGTTCTCAGAGGGTAAAGACTCGGTATGAAATGACTGAAGAGGATTAAGGCAAATACGGCATGAAAAACTTGCTATGGCTGAAAATCCAGAGTTCCTTTTGCATTTTGCTGTGCTTTTCCAGAGAAAATATTTCTACTCTTGTTGTTAAAGGCGTTTGTGGTTCAGGGGGAGTTAAAGGGGGAGTTTCTTGCATCGCGCTGGAACTGTAAGCAACTATTTTATGGCAAATCAAATCATGTGGAGAACCCATCTACTCAGCCTAGTCCCGTAGTGACCTCTTGGTCCGTCCTTTCACTTGCTGTGTGGGAAGTTAAATTATAACATCAACCCCGTCATTTTATAAACACAGAAAAAAGACACACCTAGGTCATGTTTTACAATAAACGGCAGCTCATTATTGCTTCCTCTGGTATTTCCTTTGCAATGTTGATTGTGATGAACTCCTGGCACCAGGACGATAAATGCCATTCCAGAGACATTCCATTTTCACTTATGTAACAGGATGTCAGAACGGGGCTCCTCCAGCCGCTGCCGCAACGGAAACACAGGGTGGCAGTCAACAGTCCTCTTGCACGTGTGAGACAGAGCCACGCATGAGGGTTTTCAAAGAAGATAGTTAAGAACCAGTTCCAAGACTCCCGGGCCCTTCAGCTAATCAAGGGTATGAAGTAGTCAGAGTTTGCAGAGAGGAAAGCCTGGGGAGGACAGTCGCTTGGAGAGAGCTGGTGCCAGGCATGTCCCCTTTGTGGCAGAGGCGAGGGAGGGGCGACACCCGCAAACTGCAGCTCAGTGATGGGGGAAAGGCCACCTCTAGAGCCGTGAACACACAGAGTATTGGCGCATGGGGGACACACAGAGGATTGGTGCCTGGCTTGTGACTCAGAAAGGTGACCTGTGCTGTGGGCCGGGGTCTCTTCTGTCCTGGGAAGTTTCGCAGGCAGAGGGGTCTGAGTCCCTGCGTGGTAGGAGCCAGGGAAGCGCAGACGTGCTGGTGTTCCCGCGCAGTCTGCGGGGAAGGAGGAGGTGAGGGGCCCACAGGAGCCGCCGCTGAGAAACCGAGCTGGTTTCAGCCACGTCCAGGTCCAGAGAGAGCACAGCCACCCAGCGAGGAGGGACCAGCCCATCCCCTCGCCCTTCCTCCCTTGCCCACGTCCTGGCCAGCAGGACGCACAAGGGCAGGAGGGCAGAGGTGAGGAGGGAGGTCAAAGAGCAGGGGGAGTCTCCGTCCCACGGCTGGTCACAGCTTGAAATGCTTCTTCTCTGGGGCAGGGGAGACAATTTTGCACCACGACAAGCTCAGAGATTTGATAATTACATGGGTCTGGGCCTCTTACTACTGAAGGAGACTTTGCTTGTGATTTAGATCAGGGCCCCTCACTGAAGAGCGGATGGTGTCCATGGAGTTCTCACCCAGGGACAGGGAAGGCTCCTCCCACCCAAGGGAATAAATGTAAAGGGACAGGGGACAAGAAGAATCGATAGTGATTTGTTTACTTCCTGACTTGTCCTAGTTCAATGTATTGATTATGCCTGGAACGAATGAATGTGACTTAATGGCTATGGTTTCCAAGTGAATGCCCACATAGAGAAATACAAAAAAATAGAACTACAGAGGGTCTTTGCTTTGGGCTGGTCTCAGATCCATTGACCATCCTCAGACGCATGGAGCTTTGCAGGGCAAACATATGTCGCACAAATAACAAGTGGAAATATAAGCTGGGCGCCGACTGAATATCGACGCTCCGTGGGGGAGGGCGACTGTGGGAGCCGCTGCCCCACTGCCTCCTAACCCGCGCGGCGCAGGCGCCCAGGGAACGCCACGGGGCTGCGAGCCAAGCTGCTCTTCACACCTTAGTCACGGGGAACGTGGAGCACCCTGTCCCTGAGGGCAAGAAGGAACCAGGGCAGAGCCCAGGCTTGGGAACGTCCCTGACATCTTTCTCTTCAGCACAAATTTCTGCACTTTCCCATTTTCTCGGTCTTTTTTGTTAAGCTGGTGCGAACCAGGATGCTCCTGTCAGGTGCGACTTCAGTGACGTACAGAACAGTGACGCAGGGTGGGGTCTCGGCTCGCGGAGCGGATGGATGCTTTCGGCTAAGTTCAGGCTACCGGGAGATTCACTTGCACGCCAGGAGAGCAGCCTGCTGGGTCCTGCTCACACTGGTCCACAATTTCACTTCCAACAAGCCCTTTTTTTAAAAATTAAAAATAGATGTGAACAGAGGAGGGAAAATACCTCATCTTTTTGTTCAAACTTCTCTGTCAGCGTCTGCTCCCTATTTTAAGAGGTGCTGACGATACGAACGACCATTTGTGAACACGCACCACGTGTTAGAAACTGCGCCGAGGGTTTTAAACACTGTCTAATCCTCGTACCCACCTTCAAGGTCATCCCACCCACATTTGACAAAGAAGGGAGTGAAGATTTAAGAAGGCGGAACAGGGTGTCTTAGGCTGCGCATCTCGTTTGCCCCTGAGGTGATGATTTATTTCCAGGGAGCTCAACGATTAAATTCTGATATTTTCTGAAATTGAGATTATTGGAAAGACATAAAAGCAAAATATGAAAAAAGTTTCTTTATATATGGAGTATCGAGGGCTTTCAAACTGCTCTGTGATAAAAATCTTTTTAAAAATTTGTATAAGGGCTTATTTAGCCTTAAATATTTTAATCTGTTCATCCGGTCAGCATTACAAGTTGTTAAATAATAATGGTTGCTTTTATTTTTTTTCTAAATCTGAAGATGCACTTCTAGGTCACGCTCACTGCTCTGAGGCTGCGGACGTCTGCGGTGACCGCGGAGTGGGTGGCACGTGGTCTCTAAGCTTCTGCTGTGGTTTGTGTCTCCGCACTTGTCTCCGCGTGGGGTGGGCATGCTGTGTTCGCACAGCGCCGGTGGCTTTTCCCGCGCGTTGCCGGTGGCCGGGAGAGTGAGAGACTGAGCAAGGGTACGGGGAGTGCGGGCAGTGCGCCGGCTTTCCTCGCCACCCGGGAGTTACCGGGCACAACACGGTCTTAACAGACAGAAAAACTCACAAAAATAAAGCAAGGAACACGGAATGACCGAATGATAATGGCTTTTCAAGCATCACATATTTCCCGAGGATGGTGACCGATGTATTCCGCGCTCACAGAGCAGAGCCCACGGCGTTCCCTGCAAGCTGCCGGGGCGCGTGGGCCAGGCGCGGTGGGGCCGCGGGGCTCGCGCTCGCTGCGGTCACAGGCCCTGGGCTCGTGAGCAGATGCAGTAAATGAACAGTTTTTAAATCACGTTGTTGTGCCGGGAAGAGAAGTACGTCCAACGGAAGATTCCTCGCAGATCGCAGGGTCCCTGACTGGTGAAGCATTTTAATACACGATGCCTTGCCCTACCCAGAAGGCCTCCCATTGAATGGTGGTGGGCGGAAGAACATTCTAGTAAGAAAAAAATGCACATTCCAAGGCACTCAGCTGGGGAAGAGTCTTGGTGCTTGTAAGAATCTCAGTTAGATACGAGAAAAAACAGCCCCCCCCAAACAAAGCCAGGCCAACTGGAGAGAAATGGGGCAAATGTATCTAATGCTATTTTTAGAAAGTGCAGAGTAAGAACCGTCACACAGAGACCTACAGTCCGCGCTCCCCGTCCTCTTCCCTGACCACGCCGCGGGTTCCTTCGCAGGCAGAAACATTGGCCTTCAGTGCCAACCTAAGCATGCGAGTGTCCTCTCAGGTTATCTGCTTTTCCTAATCCACTGATTGCAAATATAATCACTTTTTCGTTTATCTAAACACCTTACATTTTAGTATTTTCAGTGGGTGACTCCAACTGAGTCACCTTCTCCTTGGGTCAGCGCAATCTGTTTCTCGACTTCGTCCAGCTCCACCTTTCGGGGACGTTTGCTGGGGCTGCTGTGAGCATTTCTCTTTGCAGACTGCCCGGCCCTGCCCACGGTCCCTTCAGTCCCCTCACGGGTGCGGCTCCTCCTTCACACACGTGTGGGGACGGTAAAGGATAGCCTCCTTTTTTTTCTTTTCTCTCTTTTTTTCTTTTGAGACAGAGTCTCGCTCTATCACCCAGGCTAGAGTGCAGTGGCATCGTCATAGCTCACAGCAACCTCAGACTCCTGGCCTCAAGCGATCCTCCCACCTCGGCCTCCCAGAGTGCTAGTATTACAGCTGTGAGCCACCGCGCCGGGCCAAGAACAGGTTCTTAATTAGACGGGTTTCAAATCCAAGCTCTTCACCTACCAGCTGAGTAAGCTTGGGTAACTTATCTAACATCTCCGAGACTCAGTTTTCACATCTTTAAAATGGGCCAATAATACTAGAGACTTCCCTTATAGGGCTGTTCTGTGGCTTTAATAATTCTGCCCAGCATGTGAGGTGTTAGCATGGTGCTTTACACACATGAAACACCTGGTGATTGTTAGCTTTTAAAACGTTCCTTAAGATTTCCACAGCTTCTTACTATAGAGGGTGTTGTGATTTTATATTGGGTAGGATGTTGGTCATTGTCTTTTGAAACAGGAAAATTTAGCCAATGAACTGGACTGACTTTTGCTGGCGAGTTGGTGTTCACAGCCCGTGCACCCGATGGCTGGTGTCCGGAAGCTCAGCGCCTCCTCACCCTTGAGCACCCTTCCTTACCCAGCGATTCCTTACCCCGGAGAACCGGACTTGCTTAGACAGCCCACCCCACACTGGTCCACTTTTAAATCAACCTGCCTCTTTTCTACCAACTCAAACCTCCAAGCTCCCCCCAGCCCAACCCCACCTGCGCCTCAAAAAGATTATACCTGGAGCTTTCTCTGTCTTCCTTCCCAATGTGACTTGATGTTTCATGACTTGGAAACACTCGGTGTTATCTGAAAATTGGAAATGTCGCTGTATATTTCCTGCATTATTAAAGTCAGATGTTTCCAGCACTGGTCATAAGGAAACGCCACTGTTTCAATTCTACTTCATTCAGCGTAGGTTTGTCCCTGGTTTTCTACCTCCAAGCCAGTTCGCTCTCCATGGACGAGCCTCTCTAAATACATAATTCACAGTGCCTTTTTTGTTTTTATTGTTGTTAGCAAGTTATTAGACGTGGCTAATAGCTTCCTAACCCAATTAAAACAAACCAAAATCATTTTTATTCTGAACTACTGTCAAAGAGCTTTGAAAGTCTTGATAAACACATCCCCAGTTTTGCTTTTAACCATATACCTTTCTCCTTCACAAAGAGTAGATAATACATTAGTTTACCAAGGTTACTATTTTCTGAATTTTTTTTTTAATTCCCTTAATAACTAATGTACGAGTACTCAGGAATTCTACCACTTGCACACACACAAAAAATTGTGACTCCCAAGTTTGTAGTTATGAAATATACTTGTGTAATCCTTATGAACTGTCACATTGCCAACTCCTAAGTGACAAAACGTGGCTAGCAGCTTCTAATTTTACCCTTGAGTTTCTTCAAATTATTTAAATGATAGGCGAAAGACCTGAACAAACAATTCACAAAAGAGAAAAATCAAAACATTTAAAAATGTAATTCATATACAAAAAATGCAAACAATAATATATTCATTTTTTTAATCCATCAAATTAACAGAGATTGAAAAAAAATAGACTATCCTATTCAGGCAAGAATACAATGATTTGGGCTTTCTACTATACAACCTGGTGTAAGGATACATTTGAATAACCTTTTGGACAACAGTGTTTGCAGCAAGTATTTAAGAGGTACAAAGTTAATACTATGTAACAAGGGCACGAATTTGCTTGCATAGCAAACATGATTTTGAGTGCCGGTTTGATTACAATGTTGCAAAGAGCCATCGGTGCAAACCCAGACATTCAAGTGGGCATTTGGCACAGAGAGGCTCTTCCAGTGGCTCTTCAGCTCACAAATATCTCTAGATCTAGAGATTTACTGTGTTCTGTCACTTTACCAAAAATGCCAGTTTTGTTTCAGTTCCACAGTTGGCTTTCTCTATTAGTCTTGCAGGGTTTTATTCCATTTTATCCCAGAAGAATGCAGAGCTAGAATAAAATATCTGTAGGCTTGGGGGAGCTTCGTGACTTAGATACGGTAAATTTCTGCACTGGATGGTGTGATTGAAGCACTTAGCATTTTTCTTTGTTTTCATTTTCTATTTGGATAAGAAATCTGTGGTTTTACACTGGCTCAAAGTCAAGTCATCCCTTTTAAGTTAGGATTATCCCTGAAGACCTCTTCTCTCCTTTTTATTAAGTGTGCTCTGCTTCCAATCCCTCTCTAATCCCGGGCCCACATCTATCCTAAATATTTGCTGACACGGGAAACGGCACCGAGCATTGAGAGACACGAACACTAATTCCCAATGTTTCGTGTTTCCTGTGACTAATGGATAAATTAGTTACTCGCATTTATTTTCTCTATTTGTAAAATGATTACACAAGGATGTTGGGAGGCATAAACGAGATGTGTAAGAAAGTCTTGTAAATAATATAATTCTGCATAAATGAATTGTTATCAGAATCATTATCTACTTCCTCATTTTGGGAACGGAATTTCATTGCCTTCTGCCAAATGCTACCATAAAGTAAGATGTAAAAATCTCTTGGTTTTCTGAGGACTAAAGATTTGTTTCTTAAATTCCAAGTCTCATTTTTTCCCCCTTGAACGAATGCCCACAAGTGTCTCAAGGCCACCTTTTCTAAAAGTGAATAACCGCTTAATAGATACCTTTGATTTTTCATCTCTCACCAGAATATTAGAATAAATCATGGGTCATAGTTTCCCTTGAAAATGGATACTTTTTTCCCTTCCAGTTAGTTGGGTGAGGTCTCAATAAGAGGGAGGGATTAGATTAGGTTAAAAATGCCAAGATCCTCTGCTACTAGATATCTGAAAAATCCTTAAGAATAAGGGCGAAAAAATAATCAAGTAGTTGATTTTGAACAGTATGTGCTTTACCTAATTGACATTATCATATCAAACAAATGGGCATTTTGATATATAAACTGTTAGTCTGTGTTTGGGGCTGTACAAACACACACACAGACATCAGACTTGAAAACAATTGTTTTGAACACGCACCAGGCTGCACAGCTGTTTCCATTCACCACCCTTATGCGTTTGGTTTAGACGCTGTAACGCTGGATTTTTCTTTTTTTTTTTTTTTGAGGTGAGACATTGAAATCAATTGGCGATTTAAATGATCACAATGATATCTTTGTACAAGAAGAAAACTCGTCACTCAAAAAATCACACGGCATGGCAGTTTAGGTAGATAGGGAGTGAGTGACATTCACGTGGCTTAATCACCAGATGGTGTTTGTTTCTGAGAAAGTTCTATTTTCCTCAAGGTTTAACAGCAACTTTCAGATTATTTAGCACCCTCCCCAAATTGTATTTAAATAGTTAACTCTAAGAAAAAAAATGTTTAAGGTAATAATTTTAAAGTAACCTTTGAGAGAAACCAACATGTAAGACAGTTTTTTATAAGAATTATGGGCCGGGGGCGGTGGCTGACGCCTGTAATCCTAGCACTCTGGAGGCCGAGGCGGGCGGATTGTTTGAGCTCAGGAGTTTGAGACCAGCCTGAGCAAGAGTGAGACCCCGTCTCTACTAAAAATAGAAAGAAATTAATTGGACAACTAAAACTATATATAAAAAAAAAATTATCCAGGCATGGTGGTGCATGCCTGTAGTCCCAGCTACTCGGGAGGCTGAGGCAGGAGGATCGCTTGAGCTCAGGAGCGTGAGGTTGCTGTGAGCTAGGCTGACGCCACGACACTCACTCTAGCCCAGGCAACACAGTGAGACTCTGTCTCGAAAAAAAAAAAAAAAGAATTATGTTATATCCTTTTATGCACCCTAGGAAGCTCCTTCACAGAGTTCTGAATTTCAACTTCTGCTGGCTCTATTTCTCCTGAAGGGCTCTCGACTCAGCTGTCCAGACTTCCCGGATAAAGCAGGCCCCCAGACCATCTCAATTAGCGTCTCTGGGAGCGGGACTCCCTCACATCCTATTCCATTTGCCTCTTTGGAGGCTCAACCTCAGGGAACTTCTTTAAACCAAACTAGTCACGGGGAAGAACTTAGTCTTCAAAATCATCTCAAATGATTGCTTCTTTTCTCTGTATACACCAGAACACAAAGAAGTGTAAAGATAATTTAGAAGTGATAGAATCTGCTGAAAGCATTAGAAGAGTTTTTCCCTGTTTTTTTCTTATGAGTTAGAAGGACGTGATCTCTTTTTCACCTAAGAGCAGAGAAACAGTCCCTTTGATCCTTAAGTCAGAGCCATAATAGTAATATTAGCCCTTGGTGGCTGAACTCTCCCCTCCTCTTTTGTCTTTTAGAATTTCTTATTAATGGCTTTAGATAAGATCTTTGCATATGCCGAACACCCGGGCAGCTGGGTGTGGCGTGCAGTGGGTGTTCAGGAAGCACATGATGGGTAATTCATTGTGCTTATCAGAGCTCTCCTGGAAGGAGATCTCAACGGTTAACCCCAGAGGGTGCCACACTCATTATGACCTTATTGATCTCATGGTGTCCCCACAGAACACAGGATGCCAGTCATGCTAATGATGCATACGTTTACATAACAATTATTGTAGTTTAAAAAGCCGATTTCTGTGGGCTCACACCTGTAATCCTCGCACTCTGGGAAGCTGAGGTGGGAGGATGCTTGAGCTCAGGAGTTTGAGACCAGCCTGAGCAGGAGTGAGATCCCATCTCTACTAAAAATAGAAAATTAGCCGGGTGTGGTGGTGCCTGTAGTCCCAGCTACTTGGGAGGCTGAGGCAGGAGGATGTTTGAGCCCAGGAGTTGGAGGTCGCTGTGAGCTGTGATGATGCCACAGCACTCTAACCAGGGTGACAAAGTGAGACTGTCTCAAAAATTAAATAAATAAAAATAAAAGCTGATTTCACAGGTGTGTGATACAAGCATGTCAGTCCACATAACACACACACACACACACACAAACACATATATATCACTCAATTTTCATAATGATCTGAGGCAAGTTTGCCAGAGGATGGTTTTTCTATTTTGCAAATAGGGAAATTGAGGTTCTGAAAGGTTAAATAACTGGCCCGTGCTTGCCAGATGCCCGCTTAGTGGTGAGCGGAGGGCAACAATCCAGGACTTGAGATCCGTGTTCCTTTTCTTTCTCCACCACACCTCGTAACCCTTGTGGGGTGAAGGCACACGGATCAGATCTGCCGCTGAGAACAGGGATGAGCAGCCCAGAACTCTGAAATATTTCAACAGGTTGGAATGCTGGCCAAGAAAGCCCAAAAGATGAAAATTTAGTAGAGAAAAATATAAGGTCTTAAGTTTAGATTACAAAATATAAAAGCCTGGAAATGCAGCGTTAGGGGACAGGGAGAAGGCACAATTTTCATGTCAAAAAAATCAGTGGCTACAAGATACACATGTGATGGACTGAAATACATAATGCAAACTTAGGTGGCATTTATAGCACTGGCAAAAATATTACAAGTTTCAGGAAATGAGAGAGGTCCCATTTTTCTCTGTGCTGGCAGTAAACCATTTGGAAATGTGTGCTTCCTTTTAGCCGTCACATTTTAAGTGGGACAGTGACAAACTGATGTCTGTTTGGAAGAGGGTGACCACCTTGTACACATATCAGTGGGCATCCTCGAAAACCGGATCATATTGGACCACACCCTTTCATGCCAGGACCTATGGAAAGTTTCATGACCTTGACAGGCTGCGAATTTGCAGGGGCTTAAATTCTCCTGGTCACTTCTGGCTCCATGACCCTGCTTCTCTCAGTTCAGTGACTGTATTTATCTTGCCTGGGCTGTTCCTATTCTACGCTTTGTGGACCTGGATAGCTCAGCTCCTTGTTGTGCTTTCCACAGAATTCCACTCAAATAAGCCTTTTCCGTGCCAAGAGATTTTACTGATAATTTGGGGAGACAAGGAAGGTTTATGGAGCAAGAGCAATAAAAATTTTAAATTGAAAAGCAGACATCCTCATTCTTAAACCATTTTTTTTTGTTTGGTTGGCCATCCTGCTTCTGGGAGTGTTTTGCTAGCTTGTAATATGTTCTTAGCGCTCTGCTGTCTCTGGCTGCTTTCACCCCCCTCCCAGTCTCGGTCTTCGTTCACTTCCCCTCAGGTTTTCTGCAAGACTCCGTATGTTTCTCAGATTACTACACACAGCGATTCTCCTTTCTCCACTGCGTACGCTCAAACCCAGTTCCAAGCCAACCTGTGTATATACAAAAGCCAGTAAGATGCCTGGTTAAACACAAGGGCTGCCCCAAGATTTCTTCCCTAACAGAATCCATTCCTCCTAGAATAGAGTTGTGCATCTACGTGGCATTTTCCTCCTCTGTTACGCCAGGAAAATGGAGGGTTTGAAAATGGCAGCTTCCCAGCACTTATTTTAAGCAACTTAAAATAATTAACTCATTTAAAATTGTTGTGTAAGGGATCAGTCCACCTTCCCCATCATAATCGTCTATGAATAATAACTGTTCCTCTTTTTGACTGTAGGATGTGCATATTATGTATTGATCAACTAACATTACATAATGACAAAACTCAGCTGTCACCACATGCACATGCTAGTAGTGGTGACAATATCGTCATTGAGATGGGGAAAGAGTAGGGCAGTTGTCACACATACGGAATGGACCCAGGACAAAGGTGGGGAAAGGAAGCTACACAAAAGGCTCAGATTAAAATAGTGAGTTAGGGGGGAAAACTAAAAAGGTGTGTATTAATAATTCACTATATATTAGTGGGAGGAAGCAATAGAGAAAGAGAAACTGAGATAATCTTTAATTCTGTTAAAAGAGAGCAAAGGACAGTCATCAATACTAGGGACTCAGGCTTGAGAGGGAGACTGGGTAAGAAATTTGAATTTTGGAAACCAGAGAGGCTGGGGAAAGAGCTCCTGGGGAGACAGTTTCAGCCTGAACACTGAGCTCATTTCCAGAAGCCAGCACGTTACTTTGCTCTCACAGGCTGAGAGAGTTAGCCTAATTGTCCAAGGATGGAAGTAGCTGGACCTGAGACATTAGACTTCTATTTAACCACATGATGCTGGCCTCCACCAAAGCCGAGTGATGGTCACATATCCGTACATGTGTGGGGTTTGTCCCCTAACAGCCTCACAAAATGTGAGGCAGGCCTTGCCCTCTGGTCCCTGGGGATGATGTGGACAACCTAGAAGAACAAGGTCAGCTGGGGAAACGCAGTCCTGGTTATACACCAAATCCCTGTTCTTTCAGGGAGGGCTGACTCATGAGATGAACTGCAAAATCTGTGAATTTTTTCTGTGAACACTCTTGGAATTTTCTGAATAAATTAGGAAATATTAATAAAATGGAATGTGAATTTTTCTACAAATGCTGAAAATAGAAATAAGTGTAAAACTAAATCGTTCTTTTTGATTTCATAATTCACTTTGACATTTTACTACTTCAAGATGATTTTTAAAAGTCATATAATCCTAACTTTATATTTCAAATTAGAATAAAAAATTATAAGTAGATGTGCTGCTGAATTCTATTTGCTAAAATTTTGTTGAGGATTTTTCCATCTATATTCATGAGGGATATTGGTCTGAAGTTTTCTTTTTTTGTTGTGTCCTTTCCTGGCTTTGGTATCAAGGTGATATTGGCTTCATAGAATGAGTTAGGAAGGATACCATCTTTCTCAATGTTGTGGAATAATTTCTGTAGTGTAGGTGTGAGTTCTTCTTTGAATGTTTAATAAAACTCTGAAGTGTAGCCATCTGGTCTGGGACTTTTATGTTTGGGGAGGTTTTTAATTGCTGCTCCAATTTCTGAGCTTGAGATTGGTCTATGCAGATATTCTGTTACCTCCTGGGTGAACTTAGGGAGGTTGTATGTTTCCAGGAATTTGTCCATTTCCTCCTCATTATGTAGTAATTCACCATGACCAGGTGGGCTTTATTCCAGGGATGCAAGGCTGGTTTAACATACGCAAATTTATAAATGCAATTCACCACAGAAATAAAAGCAAGAACAAAGACCATATGATTCTCTCAATAGATACAGAAAAAGCATTTGACAAAGTCCAACACACCTTTATGATAAAAATTCTCAACAAAATAGGCATAGATGGCTCATTCCTTAAAATTATCAAGTCCATTTATGATAAACCCACTGCCAATATCATACTGAATGGGGAAAAATTGAAACCATTCCCACTTAGAACCAGAACTAGACAAGGCTGCCCTCTATCTCCACTTCTATTCAACATAGTGCTCGAAATCCTTCCTACAGCAATTAGGCAAGAGAGGGGTATTAAGGGTGTCCAAATGGGGACAGATGAGATCAAACTCTAGCTCTTTGCCTATGATATGATATTGTATCTAGAAAACCTCAAGGATTCATCCAAGAGACTCCTAGAATTGATAAATGAATTCAGTAAAGTCTCAGGATATGAAATCAATATACACAAATCTGAGGCATTCATATACGCCAATAACAATCAAGCCGAGATTCGGATAAAAAACGCAATACCTTTTACCATAGCCTCAAAGAAAATTAAATATCTAGGAATATATTTAATGAAAAATATGAAAGACATATACAGGGAGAACTACAAAACACTAAGAAAAGAAATTATAGAAGATGTAAACAGATGGAAAAACCTACCTTGCTCATGGATTGGTAGAATCAATATCGTTAAAATGTCCATACTACCTAAAGTAATCTACAGAATTAATGCAATCCCTATCAAAGTCCCATCATCGTTCTTAATAGATCTAGAAAAAATAATTTTATGCTTCGTATGGAACCAGAAAAGACCTCGTATAGCCAAAGCAATCTTAAGTAAAAAGAACAAACTGGGAGGTATCAGTCTATCAGACTTCAAGCTGTACTACAAGGCTATAATAACTAAAACAGCATGGCACTGGCACAAGAACAGAGACATAGAACTCTGGAACAGGACTGAGAATCCAGATATGAAACCTTCCACATATGGCAATCTAATCTTTGACAAAGCAGACAAAAATATACACTGGAGAAAAGAATCTCTTTTCAATAAATGGTGCTGGGAAAACTGGATAGCTACATGTAGAAGAATGAAACTGGATCCCCACCTCTCACCTCTCACAAAAATCAATTCAAGATGGATAACAGACTTAAACCTAAGGCAAAAACCTTAAGAATTCTAAAAGAAGATGTTGGGAAGACCCTTTCAGACATCGGCCTAGGCAAGGAATTCTTGAAGAAGACCCCCGAAGCAATCACCACAGCAACGAAAAGAAATAAATGGGATCTGATCAAATTAAAAAGCTTTTGCGTGGCCAAAGAAACTGTCATTAGAGCGAATAGACAGCCTACACAATGGGAGAAAATATTTGCTCTCTACACATCCGATAAAGGGCTAATAACAATAATCTATCTAGAACTTAAAAAAATCAACAAGAAAAAAATCAAACAAGCCCATCAACAAATGGGCAAAGGAAATGAACAGAAACTTTTCAAAAGAAGACAGAATAATGGCCAGCAAACATATAAAAAAATGCTCAACATCTCTAATCATTAGAGAAATGCAAATCAAAACCACAATGAGGGCCGAGCACGGTGGCTCACGCCTGTAATCCTAGCACTCTGGGAGGCCGAGGCGGGCAGATTGTTTGAGCTCAGGAGTTCGAAACCAGCCTGAGCAAGAGCGAGACCCCGTCTCTACTAAAAATAGAAAGAAATTAATCAGACAACTAAAAATATATAGAAAAAATTAGCCAGGCGTGGTGGCGCATGCCTGTAGTCCCAGCTACTCGGGAGGCTGAGGCAGAAGGATCACTTGAGCCCAGGAGTTTGAGGTTGCTGTGAGCTAGGCTGATGCCACGGCACTCACTCTAGCCCAGGCAAAAGAGTGAGACTCTGTCTCAAAAAAAAAAAAAAAAAAAAACCACAATGAGAGATCACCTGAACCTAGTGAGATTGGCCTCTATCAAAAAATCCCAAAATAACAAATGCTGGCCAGGATGTGGAGAGGCAGGAACACTCTTACACTGCTGGTGTGACTGCGAATTAGTGCAACCTCTATGGAAAAGAATTTGGAGATATCTCAAAGAGCTAAAAATAGAAATACCATTAGATCCAGCAATAGCACTATTAGGCATCTACCCGAAAGAGCAAAAGATATGCTATAATAGAGACATCTGCACCTGAATGTTTATGGCAGCACAATTCACTACTGCAAGGATGTGGAAACAACCCAAGTTCCCGTCAACCCATGAGTGGATTATTAAAATTTGGTGCATGTATACCATGGAATATTACTCAATCATAAGAAACGACAGTGATCTAGCACCTCTTATATTTTCCTGGATTGAACTTAAGCCCATTATCCAAAGTGAGGCACCACAAGATAGGAAGAATGGGCTCCACTTGTACTCGCCATCAAATTGATACTAACTGATCAACACTAGGGTGCTCACATGGCAGAAATACTCTCCAGGGCTTAGGGGGATGAGGGAGCAATCCTGCAACTAAAGGACACAGGGAGCATTATAGAGGGGAAGGGCATGCCTCTAACCCTTGCTTGGGTTAAGCAAAGACATAAAGTGTAACCTTCATGTCTGTACCCTCATAACACCTTGAAATAAAAAAACAAAAATCACCAAAAAAACAAAAAAATTATAAGTAGATGTTTGGCTTAATTCATTTATAAAAACAAGGTCCCCACCCATCCTCAACTGCCTAGGAGACCCTGGGAAGTTTCCCATGGAACAATGCACCCACGGATATGTAATTAACATGCACATTAACCTCAAGACTTTTCAGTACCGTGAGCTATTCTGCAATATCACAGCACTCAAGGCAGGGGCTGCGTGTGTTTATACATACACAGGGCCGGACACAGTGCACACAGTAGTGACTGAAAATATTTGGGGAAATGAATGAAGAAGGTATGTTTGTATCTTGGTAACACTGGAGGATATGCAAAACATGTACACATAGAACTCAATTTCAAATCATCTAATACTCAATATCTATCACTGAGAAAAATTATAAACAGAAAATGTACTATAACTTCTCATTTAAAAAGTTGAAACACATTCACACAAATATATACATGGTTAATCAACAATGTTTGGAAACGAAGCAGACAATGTAATATTTTCCTTATAGAAATAAGCCAAGAAATATCTTTCCCATATTCCGTTAGTAAAAATGGAAAGGTTATATATAAAAATCAATTATTGGCAAATATTCCAAAGATATGTATTATATATACACGAATATATCTACACGTATACAGAAACATACTAAATTCATTCATACATTTTAAATGAATAAACGAAGTTAGAATAATCCCCTCCTTCATGCAGCTTGCCTTCTCTCCAAAGAGGGTAGATTTTTTCCTAAGATTCTAATGTCCCTGATGAGAACTAAAATTTCAGCAATGAAATCCAATCTGCAAATTTAGTATTTGTTAGGACTTCTTGAAAGACGGGATGGAGCCAGTGGTGTCTGTAAGGTGGGGTATCTTTCTCCAGCTTGGCTGAGCGTGGGCAGGTACCCTTCGATAATGACTCAGACTCTAGGGACAGAGTGTAATATACAATGATTAATAAAATTAACACTTTAGCTGACTTCATCTACCTCATTATAAAGGTGGAAATGTCTATCCTCTATGACAGCGGCAGAGTAAGAAAACTTCCTGAGGTGTGTTTTCTACATTGAACTCGATGCCACATGTAGCAGCAGGTCTCCCCTAGTCGGTGCAGGCGGTCTCGGGGGCACACAGCTGGGGAAGGTGCGGCTGGGAGCCGAGTCCAGCTGACCTGCTCGGGGGCTGTGCCCCTCATGAAGGCTGTACTTCTCCTTAACAGTCAACAAGGTAGCGCCGGCTCATGAGGGTTAAGGTCTGTTTCAGTAGGAGTGGCACAGAATCTCGGTGTAAGGAGAGACACCAATTGTGTGATGACTAGGAAATGGTAGGGGCAAGAGGTCCGGGGACAGGTGGATCTGGGCGGGCTGGCGGGGCTGTCTGGAATGGCCCCTGCTCTGGGTCCCGGGGAGGGAGCTGGAATAACACTGCATTCGGGTCTGACTTCGCCAACATGTTCAGGATGCACTGACGGCTTTCACCTCCCTCGTGCAGACTACCAAGTACGTTTGCACTATTATTTCATTAAAACAGGTGAAATCTCAATATGCAAAAGAACCCCAGAGGTGTGGTATGTCTGTATTTTCCAGATAAGGAACAAAACACAGCCACTCCGCACTGCGATTAGTTGCAAGGTTGGGGCTGGAGCGCGGAAAGGATGGTGCAAGGAGGCTACGGGGCCCGACTGCCCTGAGGACGTGCAAGATCCCGTGGCGGGGCGGGGGGAGGGGGGTCCACCTAAGCTCTCCCGTATACACATCCACACAAAAAGAAGTGGCTTTACTGGTCATGGTTTAATTGCTTCACATATTTAATTGGTTTAACTGCTGGATTGTGTTCCATGTGAAGTGTCGAGTTAAGTGGAAGACTAGTTTCCCGGGTGGGAGCACGCAACAAAGCTCTGCAGAATTCTGCCCCTAACAACCTGCCCAGTGGCGCTGAGTGGGGGAGAGACAGATGTAGTTAGTGCGATCCTGGGCCTGCCGTCCACTGCCTGGGTGACAGACACATCACTCGCTCTCGCTGAGCCTCCGTTTTCTCATTTGCCAAGTGTGGGTAGCAGCAGTAGGACCTGAGGTGTGTGTCTGTGGGTGCGTGATGAGTTTGGGAGACAGCCTTTGAGCGTGCAGTAACGGTACGCACAGCAATGACGCCTGAGGTCTCATATCCACTGTTGTCTTCCCCTTTGCCACTAAAAGGTCAGCTGCAGAGGGCAGAAAGTTAGGTATTTTTTGTTTGCTCCTGTATTCCAGATGCCCTAAACAGTGCCAACACACAGTAGGTGTTCAATAAATACCTGTTGATTGGAAGGGACACTTTGAAACATTGTTTGCAGCAAATGACTTGGGTCATCAAATGGCTTATATTTCTTTAAAGACTGTATCTACGATAAAATGTGAGAGTAAAATAAAGACAAACATAGTTTCCAGCTATTTCTAGTTTGCAACAAAATATATGTCACAACTACTAACACAATGAAGAGAGGACATTTTTATAGGATAGGAGTATGGATTTTGGTTGTTGGAAATGCTGTCATCTGAACAATTCACATATGAGAGAGAAACAAAAATTTAAAAAAAATTAAAAACCTACATCACACCAATGGATGAAGAATGAATGCAGTTACCTCCCTGAATACCCTCATCTTCAGCCCTGCCGAAGGCATAAACACTTAGTTCCTTGAATCCTAAGTAACAATGAGTCAACATATCTGCATAAATACTGCCATGTGTTTTACCATACTTTCCATTGTTTTAAGTATACATTTCATTGCAGTGAACCGTACTCATTAGCAGAGACTGCAATCATCTTTGACCACAAGGAATTCTGAGACAAACGACTGTCTCCCCAGTAAGTCAACAATGTAGAGTGCGTCTGCAGCCCTTCCACAAAGGTGTCCGGGGAGTCTAAGGCGGAGTGAGGTCAGAAGGAACGCCAGATAAAAACCCCAGCTCCTTGCAGCTAGTTCCACAACATCATGGTGCAAAATGGCCCTATATCGTCCCAGCGGCAAGTGATTTTCTCTTCCCACCTGCTAGAAACTCCATTCAGGGAGGGCCTCTGAGAGCCCTTGGTTCAATAGATTTAGGTTATTAAGTATGAAATGTCTGATGTCCTTAAGTACTAAGTTTGACAGTTGATTTGACACATCTTCTTTCATTGTTATGGTGAAGGTACATCCTCAGTCTTTCAAATGCACAGTTTGGCTTGTGATTATCTTTCACATTTTTTTTAGAGCAATTTTTGCGAAACCATGGATAAGTCAAACATTTGTGTTATTTTCAAGTATGAGTTCTGTCATGGAACCAATGCTGCACAGACAGCTTAAAATACCAACGAAGTGTTTGGGAAGGATGTGGCTAAAGAACACACAGTATTGTGGATAGTTTGAGGAGTTCCATTCTGTTGATTTTAATCTTGAAAATGAGCCATGTCGGCAACTTGAGACCAGGGTGGATAATGATGAGCTGAAAGCTGTAGTGAAAGAGAATCCATCTCAACCTAAGCGTGAGTTAGCAGTAAGGTTTGACGTTACTATTCCAACAATATTGGACCATTTGAAGCAAATTATCAAGGTAAAGAAGTTGGATAGATGGGTACCGCATGAATTAAATGAGCGTCAGAAGAGAAATCATCTTGCAGCTTGTCTTTCTTTACTGTCATGACATAAAGGTGAACCATTTCTATACCACATTTTTATGTGTGATGAAAAATAGATTCTTTTTGACAATCACAAGCATTCAGCACAATGGTTAGATACAGATGAAGTACCGAAACAAAGTCCAAAACCAAATATTCCTCAAAAAAAGCTAATGGTGTCTGTTTGGTGGTCCACTGCTGGTATTATCCACTACAGCTTCATGAAACCTGGTCAATCTATTATAGCAGGTGTCTACTGCAACCAACTGGATGAAATGTTGCAGATGCTTGAGATTAAGCAGCTGAGATTGGTCAATAGAGACAGGCCAATCCTCTTACAAGAAAATGCTTGACCACAGGTCACATAAACAATGCTGCTCAAACTACAGAGGCTGGACTTGGAAACTCTCTGTCATCCACCGTATTCACCAGACCTTGCACCAGCTGACTACCACTTCTTCCAGGCTTTGGACCACTTCTTGCAAGGAAAAATACTCGATTCTCAACAAGCTGTGGGAAACGCCTTTGGCGATTTCATGGCCACTCACTTTCCAGGATTCTTCGCTGCTGGCTTAAACGAGCTACCGTTAAGGTGGCAAGACGGGGTGGCTAGTTTAGCTGAACACTTCGATTAATTGTACTGCTTCTTGTTTGAGATATAATAAACTACACTTTTGATTCGAAATAGGACATTTCATATCTAAAGACATAAATAGGAGACTGTAATACCTGCAATGTTTATTGGCCAGAGAAAAATTGTTTCTCATTTTCCAATGCTAATGACTCGTTAAAAGGCAACACGAGAAGACAAAAAGAGAAAGAAGAATGTAAAAACAAACACACAAGCTTGTCTTCTGCTCTTTTGTCAAAAACAAACTGAAACTCATTTTAAATAGTTTGTGTGTCTTTGGCCAGCACTCGGGCTCTTGCCTAACTGGAATAGAGCTGTCGCCATCTGACCATTTCAGACTAACAACATAATTGGGGTGATCCCTGAGGACACGAGGAGAGTGAGATGCTTCGTGCAGTTTTGTGTCTCAGAAGCAGAGAGGGAAGCCTGGAGAAAGACACAGTGACTGTAATGGACACCAATCAAACGTGGTCGCCCACTCACACGACGGGAAAGCCTGTCTGATCTGTGCGCTGCCTGTGATCGATTCTGGAGCCGCCGCCTGAGAACGAGCAAAGCCGAGAAGGAACGCGGCAGCAGTGCCTGTGGCCGGCGGGGACAGTGGCAAGCCCGCGGGAAACCGCTAAGGCCTCTGCTAAAGAGAACATCGCAAGGGCCTATGTCCCAGCACAGGGACTGGAATGACCCGGTCATAATACGGGGTCGTGATTCGTGTTCTTTCTCGGCTTTCGGTGCTTGTACTACAAAGTTTTGTTTACTGCATAAAAACCATGACAAATCTGAATACAGGCAGCTGCATTTTCGTCTGGAGGAACCAGCAGGGAATCGGGAGAGACGATGAAGGTAATTAGAGTGGTTTGGTGGGGGGCTGGGTGCCACCTGTCACACAAACTTACTGTGAACAGAGACGATGCCAGGCCTTTGCCGAGCCTTTCCATTTTCCAAGGAATCTTAATTTAAATTCGAACAGTGAAACAACGTGACTTGGGGGTCTGCAAACTGAGACTGGCACTCAGATGGTATCACCGTCTGGCTGACAGACTATGGAAAAGGGACTCAATTTCTCTGACCCTCAGTTTTTCTCATTGGTAAAATGGGATCGCGCAGCTGTGGCGAGCATTAAATGAAATAATATATGCCATTAAAATTCCTTCTTCAGTAGGCACTCACAATGTTTTAAAGTTTTTCAAATTATAACTCTACAAGCTAGCCTCATTACACATTATAAATTTATCTGAATCTGTGAAATGTCTGTTTTTCATAGTCCTTAAGACCAACCTTTTTTTGGGGTGAGGGGGGTTGAGGGCATGAAACTGTAGCATCAGAACTGGGGGGACTGTTTTGAAGACAGAGGGAAGAGAAACTCTATAGTTAGGAAGATTTTTTTCCCCAAAGATCTGAAATTGTTCCCAAATTATTCCCAGTGTATTTTGCAATTTAATAAGACACCAAGGTTTATTTTATGTTCAACTTTGTACGGCTGCCTCTGTTCTGGAGCATGAGAATGATGGCTAGCAGGATGAGTACAGGTAGAACGGAAACATAAGGTCATTTGAAAAAGCGTCTAGGGCTAAAAGTAAATTGATTTTATAATTTTATTTAAATTTAAAACAAATTTGGTCCAAACTTGGAATGTCATGTCTTTAGGACGTATATTAAGCCATTTCTCATTCTATTACAACTTCAGATTCTCTTTGTATGCATACCTTTTCATTGTTAGGGCAAGGGTTTTAGAACATTTTATCTGATTCCAGACAGAAAGAAGGGAGTGGATTGTTGACCGGATCTATACTTTCAATCATGAGGCGTGTTTTATAATTATGTACATTATCAATAATCATTCCCATTTTGCTCCAGCTCATATTTTTCTAATCCTATTTAATACCCTACTTGCTTAAGTAAATACTTCAGTAAGTAACTTAGGATACCTGTATATTAGAATAATTCAAATAAAAACACAGCTTGTTTTGGTATTGCCACTCTCGTGTGTTAAAACAGGGAAAGGATCCAAGAACATAAAATATCGCACAGAAACTTTCTTGAATGGTTATTCTCACTTTAAGGGGGAGAGAGTCCAATTATTACGATAGTAACAGGTTAAACGTGAATATGCAACAGGTATAAATTACGTTGAACTGGTTTTAAAGAAAATAAATTTTTCCTTCCCATGAACCTTCACCCATTTTGAAGCTTTGAACTATTTAGATAAAATGTTCTCTGTCATTTTCATCTGCCTCTGTAGCCTGACTTTGAGCCAGGACTTGAAGCAGACCCTACGTCTCTTCCAAATAACTTGTTCCCACAAGATGACCAGCCAAATTTTGCAGACTCAAGATGTTTGGAGAGTTTGGATAATCGTCGCAATTTTTGGACGTCTATCTAAGGTAAACATAAATGCCAAACCTCGAGAGTCTCATTATTAGAGTTAGTATGATTCAATATGAGGTATTTCTGCCCTTGGCTGGTTGATATAATTATAAGGTTTCTTAATTGAAATTTAATTAGAGACACAAAGTCATACATGTCAGTTTATAAAGCATCACAGCTAAACGATTTGCTGTAGTATACCAGATGGGCAGAAAACAAATCACTGCATTCTTAGAACTGCTAAGTGGCAACTATGTAGAACAATCGCTTCAATCATTGAAAAGATGTTATTATTTACCGATTGAGTAAAAACTTTTTTTGTTGTCAACAGTTAGTACGTCAAAAGGCTACAGGTGAGGGCTGTTTATTTGTGCCTGAAATATTCCCTCGGTCCTACTTTCTTCATCCGAACAACAAAATGGCAAAGGCATATTCTTTTAGAAATGTGTCTGTAGTAAAGATAATTTGTAACTGCTAAAGTTTAGGAAAGTTGTTCAATGCTAAAGTATTTAAAAATGTAATTCCGGGAAGGTAATACTGGGCAGAGGGGTACAGGGTGGCTTAACTCCTTAGAGGCCGAAAGATCTTTACCCTAATGGATAAACCTGGAAAAAACTTGTTGCAGGGTTTGCTGCAGTCTGAGGAAAAAGGCCTTCCACAGCACATCATTTCCTTTCATCCTGTTTTGCTGAAAGGGCAAAGGGAGTCTATTTGGGCTGAAGGACAGGCAGAAGTGGGCATCGGAAGTCAGGGGTCTCTAGCAGCAGGCCAGAGTCACAGGTCAGGAGTCACTAGATTATTAAAACTAACACTTGAGAGAGGAGCAGAAAGCTGCTGACCTTACGATTCTGGAAAATTCTACTTAACTCTCCTTTTTATTAAGTAAAGGAGTAAAAGTTAAAATTTATTAAGTGAAGTCTCTAACTGGCACCAAGGGTTAGAATTCTTTAAATCTTGTAAATTATGCACCACGTTGCTTATGTGATTATTTATGCGGTGATGTAATAGCTGTATTTTTATGTAGAAAAATATGAGCCTGGATTGTTGCTAAATTCCTGCTTTTGCTCAGCTACCTCCCGCAAGACTGATTTTTGGAAACTTGCCATTCATACGTCTACCTTCTTTTTTTTTTTTTTTTTTTAAAGATTAATGGCTAAGATTTTTCACATTTTATTTTTGTAAATTTTTGATATGGATATTGTAAGGGAAGATTATCCATTAGCCATTTGAAGGGACGGCTGTAATTCCCTATATTTGCCCGGTCTTGCCGAGTCTCTTGACAGGGGCAATTGGTGTTGAAATGGAATGTCTCCCACTGCGCTGCCTCCAGCACGGCGGCGTGTTTCAGGGCCACCCACTAAACGCCACGTGTACCTTCCATCCACTGCGACGCCCGCAAGGGGATGACCCTGTACACGTCCGACCTCTTCCCAGAGAGTGCTTCACTCGCACACGCTCCAACCCTTCCCCCAGCCCCGGCCACCACCACGTGAGAACCGCTGGCCTCGGATACGTGGGTCCAGTTCTCTGAACCTCAACTATTGAAGAAAATCAATACAAGTCTGAAAGTAGAAGAACCTAATTAAGAATCAAGAAATCTGGACTCTAATCCCTTGAACCTCACTTTATTCATCTATTTAGTGGTAACAAGCTTTTTCTCCTATTTAGCCATTTAATTCTTATGAAAATCAAGAGATCTTATGTACATTGAAATACTTTCAAAAGTATAAACATCTATATAAGGAAATAACACAGTTGTTCCGCGGTATCCGTAGAGAACTGGTTCCAGGACCTCCCTCGGATACCAAAATCCGTGCATGCTGCAGAGTCTGACATAAAGCGGTGTGGTATTTGCATACAACCTCCGCGCATCTTCCCGTACACTTCAAATCATCTCCAGATTACTCATGACACCTAACACCTTGTACATGCCTCGTAAACAGTTGTTGTACTGTATTGTTCAGGAATTATGACAAGAAAAAGTCTGTACATGTTCAACACAGACACGTTTTCCAAACATTTCTGATCCTCAGCTGGTCGCGTCCACGGACGCAGACCCCAAGGACGCGGAGCGCTGACGTATCGCGGATAATCCTTGGTCGCCATCACCTTTGAGTAATGTAACACGTGACAACCGATTAATAGGAGAGAAGCTGTCCGTACACTGTTCTGGAGGCTACAGAGGATTGAAAGGAGAACAAGACACAATTTGTGTCCCTGCGGCTGTTATGATATAAAGGAGAAGACACGATGTTTACGGTCGAAAGATGATAATTCGAAGGCAGTAAGGGATTAGAACCAGACATGTGAGGGTCGCATCACGACACACGAGAGAAGTTGAGAAGAGAAAACGTATTCGACAGAAGGCACACAGACCTAAAAATCGAGAGGGAACAACGTCCCTATCGCGGCGTTTGAAGTGCGTGGTTCTCTTTCCTCACGATACATAGTAGACCCATAGACCTTGGGAATATAAAGGATTAAAACTCTCTTCTGTGGCAAACACTGTCAGATGACGGGTCATTTGCCCGCCCACTTTAATGAGGCAGGTGCGGAGTGACAGACCAGAGAAAAGGTGTCGCAAACACACAGTGCAGCTGCCAAAACGCCCCCGACTGACGCGCGGATGCAGGCGCCTGCTGCTGTCCTGTCTTCCTTGTCCCTTCCCGGCTCTGGTCACGCCCCTGCTGGCTTTGGTCTTTGTGCCCTGACATCAGCCCGGTCTTCTCCTTGAACTTGGCACTCCTGGGTACGGACTTTTGCCTCAGCTCGGGACTCTGGAGACCCATCCTTGGGGGGCGCCTCCCGCACGCCAGGTGTCCCCCAGAAATCTAGGCAAAGTGCAGCCTCGAAAGATTTTCTACCTTTGCCTTGCTCAAGTGCTAAAAGCCCCTTGGCAGTGAGGAGATGCCCAAACACGAACAATCTGGGGAGCCATTTAACGTATTACGCAAGATTATCTGACCATTTAGGTATCAATTAACCTGCAATTTCTGAAGGAGAGATGAGACTGTCAGTTACGAAACTTGCATTTCTACTCCTCCTCCTCCTCTTCTTCAATGTGGCGAATCCTCCCTCTTGGTTGAAAAGGTCCTTCTGTGGCTGTGACGTGGAACCCCCTAGGTCCTCCTTCCCGTCTGAGCGCTTCTTGGGCACGAGCGACTCTCCCCTCTGTCGTCCTGGGCGTCCCACAAGGCTCTCTCATCCATCTGTCCTTCCCTCCTGCCTGCGTGTTCCATGCCCGGCCGTCTCTATGGCTCAGCCCACAGGCAAGACCCTGTCTCCGAACATTCTCCCTGCAGCCCAAACCCGGACCTGTCACGCAAACACAGTGTCAGTTCTCCCCGCGCCCAGCGTAACTGCTTCTCCTGTCCGTCTTTCCCATCTGGCATGATCACCCAGCTAGTTAAGGCTTCCAGGAATCACCTTTATTGTTTCTTTCTCCTTTATTCTTAACTTCAATAACTCACCAAATCATCAAAAATATTTCCAGAATGTTCCTTGGATCCGGTCCCTCGTTTCTGTTGCTGTAGCTTTTTTTTCCCTTTAGGGCCTTGCTGGCAACTATTGCAATAATCTTCTAATTCAATTAGCAGCCTCTAGCCTCTTTCCCTTCCAATTAACTCTATTCACTGCTGCCAGAGTTAATGTTTTCCCTTAAAAGAATCTAATTATAAAAGTAATAAAAGATCATCTTAAAAATTAAAACAATAGCAAGGTAGAGTCGTCTTCTCCCTCAACTCCCAAAGGTTTGATGTGTGTTTTCCCGGGCGTCATCCTAAGACGTATACACGTGAACACGCTTTGCGTTGTGGCCCGAAGGGTTTGGCGCATCCAGTGAACTGTCAGGGGCCAGCCTGGCTCTTTATT
Organism: Propithecus coquereli; assembly: GCF_000956105.1. NCBI lineage: Eukaryota > Metazoa > Chordata > Mammalia > Primates > Indriidae > Propithecus > Propithecus coquereli. The sequence goes on from NW_012151174.1 coordinate 5,287,706, forward strand.
TGGGGTAACCTATTTTAATTCTTTAGAAGCTTTCGGAATCGTCTCTTCATCGTGAGATCGCGCCAAGAGCCCTGTGAGTCTTTCAATATTCTGCCCACCGCTCGAGGGGATGCACCTTCCGATCTGAAGACTCCTGTGTTTCCTCAGCAAAGGCTACTTTCCTTCTAATACGTCTCTCAGTGGCTTCTCTTCCTTCATTCTCTCTTTTCTTATGGAATTCTAGCGGAGGGACCTCGGCCTCGTGATTCTCCCTCAAGGCTCTGTCTTCCCCGATATTTATCCTCTCTTTTTGTTTGTGATCCACATTCGAAGAAACATCGTAACTTTTCCTTCCATGAGATAATTAGCCCCATCCTTTGATCATTTTTCCCAGATTATCCTCTGAAATTTTGTTTACATAATGCTATTCTAAATTTATGTCCTGTTTTTCTCCCCAAAGCAACATATTTTCCTATTGTTAATTAGGATTTAAAAAAAAATCTTCTCTTTTAAAATGTTTTTCTTGAGATACCTCAGCTTCTTCTTGGAGCAGTCTGTTTGTTCACCTTAATGAACACAGGGAAGCAAAGTGTTTCATGCTGTTTGTTTTCCTGTAATACCTGGTGATCCTCGGTGGCGGGGTCGGGTTTGTGAATGAAGACCTACGACGGCAGGTCTAAGTAATGTGATGTTTCCTCAGCAACAGCAAAAATCTTACTTCCCTGCAGGTTCTCTGTAATAAGAGTAGGGCTTTCGGATGGGCAGATTCTCCTGTTAGACCCCAACCCCCAAATCGTCAAGGCAAGGGAAGATTTATTTACTCAGGGACAGCGTGGTTTCTGTTCCACGTGCCCTCCGGAGGACAGCTGATTTTGGTGGCCTTGTGGCCAACACCTCGTGAAGACTGTGTTTGTATTTTCACTCTTTGGCATCGAGTCAGGAGGGTTTTTCTATCAGCCTTCATAATCTTTCGGTGAGTCTTCCTTCAGGGTGGTCTTTTGGGTTCATTTATAAGCTTCACATCCTGAGTTTCTTGGGCCACTTTTTACTGGAACCGAGACAGGAGCTGTGTGAGTGGCAGCGCCCAGTGTCCCGCCGGGTCCGCTGTCCACCTGCTGACGCTTCAGCTCCGCCCGGGTCAGAGCAGTGGGACCTCATCATTCCTCTGCTTTGCGATGGACCGCACCCATACCTGGTGCGTTCTCCCCAGAAAAACTGAAGGCAGCCTTTAGTCGATTTGTTGAAGCAAAATAATGATAAGGTTCTGAGCCTGACCATCCATGTCAGATTCAGCAGCAGCAGCTTAAAAATTGCACCGATACGATCGCACCACTGTACCCCCGCCTGGGAGACAGCGCAAGACCCTGTCTCTTAAAAAAAATTGTACCTAGTCTTCTTAAGAAATATTTTTTGTTAATCTAAAGCAGCCTTATTACCAAACATCTGACAAACAGTAGAGAAAGGAAAATAAAATTGAATACGTGGTCCCATAATTATATATATTCACAGATATCAATAAATACCACTACTTTAAGCAATCTCTAATAATTCTCTATAATCTCTAATAACATCGCAACATTATTATTTTCTAGTCCTTTTTCTTCGTGCCTTGAATTAGAGGTATGTGAAAAAAGGGAGAATATTTCTGAAATATGCTTTGGAGTTTGCATAAGCATTTCTTCCAGGGAGAGAATTCTCTGTTGGGAACATGGAGGTGTCGGAGGATTCCCAGACTTCAGAGGGGAGGAACATTCCCCTATTACAGTGAACATAATTTGGATCTTCTATTGCAACCAGGAGAGGAGGGAGAGTGGAGAAGTGGAGGTGGGGGGGAGAGGTGAGCGTGAGATGGGGAGAGGCCGGGACGAGGCGGGATCCCTCACTGGCGTGGTGGTCACTGACGGCTTTTGGGGAACAGGAATGCCTTAAAATGACACATAGCTCCCCAGATCATCTGCCCTCTTAGCCCACTTATATCTTGTGGGGACTCCTGGGATGTAAATCCCTATCTGTGACCTTTCACATCATTATCTGTGAAGTTTATTAGGCTCATAAATGTAAATAAAAAATTTTAAATGCGGAACTCACATGTGAGTCCACTCAATGCAACCCAGACGCAGCCTGCGCAGGGCAGGAGCCCAGGAGGCGAGGAAGGGTCTGCAGAAGTGCCTTGAACTTGCACAAACCACAAAACTGGCAGGGGTGGGAGACAATTGCGTCTATATCCCGAGAGGCAGGAGCTTCCAGTAACAAATATCTACGTCGTCCTTTTCCCTCCAGAAATTCTAGGCTTACAGGACGGAGGGACCAAATCTGTGCACCCTCCAACACCTAAGAGAGCTTCACCTCAGGGAGGGCTTTACAAATGCCCCTCACACAGACAACATGCTCCAAATGCACGCAATCGACGTGCAACAGACATGCAGTAACAGGATGAGGATATAAGCGCAGAGACCCTCCTGCAAAGAAATGTTTTGTTTAGTGAGAAGGTTGAGACTATTGGTTAAAATATTAGACTTCCAGTCTTTGAGATCTTAACTAACTATCTTCCCTTATTACCGACTGCAGTGGATACATTAGAGGTAGGTCTTGTTACTCCATTCTGTCAACCTATGTACACTTATGTACACTTGATGAGAGAAAATCCTCATCAAGGATTTTACAACATGCAATTGTTCTTCTACAGAACCCGAGGGCCATAGCAATGATGAAATAGAATACTGTTAGAACACGTCCCATCTTGAGTGGCAGGAAACCTAGTTGAGATGCATGAGACTCTCTGAGGTTTATGCGTCCTACACAGAGGCCAGGTTTCACTAAATAGAAAATCAACGCGTGAGCCAGTATTTCAGGTGAAGAAGGGATATGTTTGGATTTAGCTTCAACAATGTCTTCTTTAAACATTTGCTTTCATTGATTTAGTCTAGTTTTTATTTTGAAAAACAAAAAATGTCAATGCTCAGTAATTTTATCTGTAATTACGTTCTCATTGACAGAGAACGCATGAGTGAGAAAACTCCACAGATGACATCAGAGGTCTTTTGGACCTTCACATCCATGTGATTCTACCAAATTACAGAAACGGAGTTGAAGTTTACTTAAAAAGTCTAAAATCACACAGTGAGAAGTAAAAGGGAGCAGAGAGCTAGGAAGATACTTTCAAGGGGCGTAACTTGCCCGTGAGTACCCACAGTTGACCTCAGCGATTTCAGAGTGAACCATCTCAGGAATGGTGAGAGTCATGCAGGTGCGGGCAATCAGAAGCAGGACGTGCCAGCGTGGTCCCCACTGGAAGAGAGGGTGTGCTAACACCAGATGGCGCGAGAGGGGCGTCTTGAGAGGACCGGATTCAAGAATGTGGTCCAGGTGCGAGGAAATCTGAGGGACAGTGGACCCCTGGGCTACGACGTACGCTGTCATTGCTCTGAACCCTAAAGGGACAGATGCGAGTCAGCTTCCCGAGCACAGAAGGAAGGCACCTTGCTGCCTGGAGACCGCTGTCCGATCGTGAGGGCCGAGGCAAATGCGTAGGGAGGACGAGGGGAGGCTGGGGACCTTGCGTGCCTCCTCCCCTCCGACGTCCCGGGCTCTCCAGGGCTTGGGCGGCCAGGAGCCTGCAGGAGCCGCTGCAGCCCACAGGTCAGCATCCCGGGCAAGACGGGCACAGAGAAGAGGAAGGATCTGTCCACGGGAGAGAATCGGTCGGGGGATGGCGAGCAAAGGTGGTAGGGCCAGGCCGATGATGCCTCGTATTTGAATCCTCGTGTTTTAATAATCTTAACACTGTTTTTGTGGCAGCTTGAACCAAAAAGAAATATGTATGAAGTTTATTTTCTGATCCATTAAGAAAGGCTTTCTGAAGGCATACGGAACCCCAAAGAGGAGTTATCTTCATTTCCCTCCATACCCACGTTCAAGCCATAAGCAGCCAATCCCAGAACGTGACTCTTTTAGGCGATGACTCAGTCCCTTCAGAGGGACCGCCGTTGGCTGACTGGTATTGTGAGCGCACAAGCATCTGCTCACAGATGGCTGGGCAAAGGCCATGACTGACTGGCAAAATAGGAGGCTCATGTGTATGACTTTCTTCCCCCTGGAGCTCTGACTTGGAGCCATTTGGGACACGGATGTCGCGAGGGTCTCCGGCACTCACTCTCTCCAGCTCTCTGTCCTTGTTGCTTCTTGGATCAGATTCTCCTGTGGTCTGCTAATCCTCCACCTGGTCTCTTTCTGCTTCCTTCTTTTGAGCCTTCCTTTGCCTCTCTATGGTTTTTTAACCCTTATCGTGGATCTTGCTTGCTACTCTGATAATCCAAGACCCGTTCACTCTACCTGGCTGACCAAGTGACCCACACGGGAGGCGCCGAGGAAACACCCCAGGGGCCGGGAGCCTTGGTGCCTTCTAACACTCGCTCCTCCCATCCCGCGGGCACCCAGCTCAGGGGACTTGTGCAGGTGGAGCCTTACGTCTGAGTGAGGAAAGGAAAACTAAGTGGTTTCCACACGTCCACCGAGGGCTAGGCGGGCCTCCTGCGAGAAAGTGAGGCGAGAGGACGGCAGGTAGCGCCCGCGTGGGCAGCGAATGGGCTGATTTGCAGCGTGGATGTGAGGCAGAGAGAATATGGACCCCGCTCATCTTTCCTTTTGGGTCCTAATTTGCTCTAATTCCACGGATGGGAGAAAATTTAACATTTCGACCGGAGCAAACTGTAATGAAAGACAGGTTGTGGCTGGGTTTCATCTTTTTCTGGTTTGTCAAAATCTGAAAGCCAGAAAACCATCAAAAGGCAAAGAGAAGAAACACATGTGAGACAATTGAGAACCTAAGAGGCCCCATGGAGAGTGGAGAAACTGCCGCCACCAAACAGCACGTTCTGAAGGCAGGGAGCTGGGAGCCTGCCCGGCGATCCGAGAAGACCGCGGCCCCGCGCGCGCCCGAGCGCGGGGGCAGCCGGAGTCCGGGCTGCGAGGCAGGGGCTGCTCCGAGGCCTTGTCAGAGACACACCTCAAACTCCAAAGAGCAAAGCCGCTTCGCAGACACGCTGGGGAAACAGACATTAAGATTCTAAGATCTGCAGATGAAAGGGACGAGGTAAGTATGAAATGTTTAATTGGCAGCGTGAGCATTAGAGGTGTACACCATGACTGCACAGTGGCAGGTAAGTCACTTTGATTTGGGGTAGCATAGACACACCTTGCTAATCGGTTCGTCATTTTACCTGCACTGGCCTGTTAGGAGTCGGAAAAAAAATACACTCCAAACACAATAGCTCTCATGCTAGAGCGATTCCACTGGTTGTTTTCCTGTGGAATAGCTGTTGTTTAAACTGTTTTCCTACAATGACTAAGAGTGATGGCGTCCCTCATTTGAGGCAGCACGTGAAGGGTCAGGGTCAGGGTTAGGCCGAGGGTTAGTGTCCCATCAACAAACAGCGAAGCGAACGGCATACCTAAAACATACGCTCCGATCCCCTCCCGTCAAAAATCCCCCCCAAATGCTAGGATAGAAATGGGTTGGTCGGGATATCTGTAGAGCTGAGTGTGTGCGACCGGGCAGCCCACGTTTCCTGTGAACGAAACTGACCCAGAACTGAGGTGAGATGGCGCCTTCCCGGAGACGGCCCCGACTGCCCCGTGACGCCCGCCCCACGGTCACCGGCCGCAGGGCTCCTGATGAGTTTCACTCCGTGGTGGGGACTGTCTGTCATGTGGACATGTTCACTGACATTTAACACTATGACAACTCTTATCTACGTGTTGTTCCAAAGTTGACATGATTTCTTCAATCTTGATGCTTCCTTAAGAAATAGCTCCCTGTTCAAAGTTAAAATTATTTATTTTGTAATAAACCCCCTTATTGAATTGTGTCTACAACGGCCCTTTGTAGAAAAGGTGTATCAGAAATCAGTCGCACGGAAGTGTTGCTAGGGACTTTCTCCCTCCGTCTCAGGCGGCGAGGACCTGTCCCTGTACTCGCACGTGGCATCGTCCTGTGCACCGGGGTTCTGGCCAGCGTGTGCTGACACGGCCTTAATTAAAATGATGGCAACTAGACGTAGCATTAAACAGTCCCATTGCTGGACTGCAAATCCCATCTGCTACGTCCTGCCCGGGATCACTGCTCCGTTTGTGAGAGACGGAGAGAAACCTGGCGAAGCGGCTGTGAGCGTGGGAGCTCCGCAGCCCCCGCCCCCACAAGCCACGTCCACGAAGGCGGTTGCTTATGTCCCCATGACAACGCGGGCTGGAAATATGCAAAGCATAAAGCTTTCTCATGAGGACCACTAAATAACGAATCGCGGCTCTTTTCTTTTGGAGAAACAATCAACAACTGCCACGTGAAGTGTTTCTGGCCGTCGCCTGGGCTCACCGAGACCCTGTGGGGACACTGATTTTCGAGAAGAGCTGCAGCCCCGATTCCATTGCATCTGGCAGGACAGCGTGCCACTCAGAAGCACAGGCTGTGAAACCAGCGTGCCCGGGTGTGGATTCCAGCCCCACCAGTAACTGGGCAATCGGGCAATTTTGCTAAACTATTCGTGTCTTAGTTCCTTACGTTAAAAATAGAGATAATGAATTTGCAGTTTGTTGAATCTAACGTGCCCATCGCTGCAAGATAGCATTATTTCATGAACCATAAAGAAAGAAAAGACAGCACGGGGTACTGGCCAGGCAAGGAATTGAAATGGCAAGACAGACAGTTCCAACCAAATCTGTGAGCAAGCAATGACAACCGTAATGTGACTGTCACCTGGCAGCCATTGTAAAATGTCCTCTTCTGCAAGATGCGTTCTGATTAGAGAGATGTTAAAATGTGACACAATATATTAATACATTTGAGAATCCAAGCAATAGGGTAGTAATCACCTTGTAGGAATAAATGAGTTTGTTCACGTAAAGCCCTTAGAAGAGTGTCTGGCACACACTAAGTACCCGATAGACGTTGGCTATCGATGCTATCTCATCTGTCAGTGTTACTAGGAGAGTGACAGTCTCATCTGTCAGTGTTACTAGGACGGTGACAGCAGCCTTGACGAGGGCTCAACTACAGTAGCTGTAAGAAAACAAGAGGAATTGGCTCAACTTGTGACTTTAAAATGACCATGGCATTGACAAGAGCGAAAACGGCACTTCAGTACATTCCGACAACTTGGCGTCTGTACGAGTCTACACGGTCACCGCGCAGACACATGCGACGCTGGAAGTTTCTGGTGTTAACTTTCAAGGCGTCATCTGGGATAACAAAGTCCCTCGACAGGGGTGAGGAGGCCTAGCTGAGCCCTTACCTTGAATGCACCCTCTTAACCTGTGATAACACTGTTCTCCCCCAGGAAGCGCGCCGGTGCACGCTGTCCCTCAGCACGATCAATTCATATGGTGACGTGGAGAGTTCCGAGGCTCTGTGGCGGTCCCGAGTCCAAAACTGACACAGACACGTTTTCTTCCTTATCTCCCTAGACTTCGGCAGCTATGTCACCCTCTCCACGCACAGATATCATGAGAACCTTCTCTGTCGACGCAATTGGTCTGTGAAATCTTCTGTGATGACAAAAATGATTTTAAGATCCTTCTGGCTTTTAAAGAAAGAGCCACTTGTCTTCAAATAGGAGTTTTCTTTTCATTCACCTCCCCCCCTCCCTCCCTCTTTCCTCCTTCCTTCCTTCCTTCCCTCTTCCCTCCTTCCTTCCCTCCCTCTTTCTCCCCCTACCGGTCTCTCCTTCTACTCCTCCTTCTCCTCCCCCTCTTGAAGATTCTCCTCCATTATTTGGAAATCCTTGCCCCCAGACTTGTTTTTATTTCCACTAGAAATACTTCTCCAATTCCAGCAACGAAGGCTAAAATCTGTCACATTAGGAAAAGGTACTTATTCCCCACGTATTTTTATTTGCGTTTTCTGGCTCACGGCACGGGGATTATATAACCAGTGACTGGAATCTTGTTTCCGTGGCCTAATCTACCACGAGCTGTGTGTGGAACCAGACGTCGCCATTGGGACCCACTCCCGAGAGAACACAGCTGATTTTCACTTGCAATTTGTAGTTTTTCTTCCAGGAAAGGCTTTTTCATTGGATTTCCCTATCAGTGTTCATGGCGGTTTACTCCCATCCCAGCAGATATTAAATCTGACACTACTTCTTGGCTCAACGAAATTAAAATTAAATAGGACAGAACCATTTCTATTGCTATGCGTCATTTGAACACCAGCTGGTACATTTTTTGCATCTTGGTCAGCGCAGTAAGCCATACCAAGTTCAGACTTACAATTGTGTTTACGACGGTTCTATTGACAAAGTAACTCCTGGCCGTCACAAGAATGCTGTGTCTAAGCGAAGTTCTTGAATTGCTGTGATTACGAGCAAACAGATGCAGTGATCTGTGCTGAGGTACCGCCCCAAGGCAAATGAAGAAACATGTCAAGAAATACTTAAATCCATTCTGCAGAAAAGATTTGAGACATTAGGTAGCTTTGACTATGAAGGAATCCAAAACTTCAGAGTCAAATTCTTTCGAAATTACTATTTCATGCTAGTTTGCATACTACTAAATTAAACTTCCAAAAAGCACATTCCTTTGCTTTGGAGAGCTCTGCAGTGTGGAATAATACTCAGTAGGATGAAAATAAAAGCCAATTTATCCAGCTGGGGAAAAGCCTGCATTTATTACTCAAATTATTTTTAGAGTTTTCTTCCTGCTGAAATTATTGAAATACAGAAACAGGGAGTGGCTTAAGTGTTGGAGAACCACTTTTAATTGACTTTAGTAAATAGTTAAGTGCCCATGAAGCAAACTGAGGAAAATTGCAAAACAATTTTAAAAAGCAGCAAACAAACAATAGTCCAGGAGATTTTGTTTCGGGAAGGCTGTCCGCACTGACAGGCACGCACAGTGCGTCTGCCTCCGCGGCTGGGGGTTCGAGAGGGTGGGGAGGTAACCAATTGCATGAGGGAGGATAGAGAGGGAAACAAATCACTTTTCCTTGGCTTTCACCCATACCCTGCAGCAGTGAAGGGTCAAGTGAGGCGAAAGGTTCTAGAAAACTCTAACATACAGAGACTGGGGTAAGTACCCCACTATTCCACGGCAGCCTCAGTGATGACTCTGACCCTGACATACAAATCTGGGACTCACAGGACACAGGACGAGAAGCACCTTTCAAGATACATCGTATTTCTCATAAATTGTTTGTTCTATGATGGCGAAGTGATTCCTCTCCATCCGCTCTAGACCATGGGAATACTCAGCGGTATAAAAGAAAACTGCCATATGAAGATTTTAAAGAAAGGAAACAGATGAAAAGATTTTTGAAAGGGTAGAGGTAGAAGTTTATACTAAATGAATGACAATAAACAATAAAAGTAAACAATGTCGAATAGTAACTTTATAAATAATACATTAACATTTATTAAGGTATTACCGTATGTCTGACACAGTTTTAGATTCTCACTCTGTGTTAATCGACTTAACACTCATAATTACCCTAGCGGGTACTTTTACTATTCCTGTTTAACCAAATGGAAACTGAGGCACAGAGGTTTAAACAACCTGCCGTAGTGACCCGACTGCCATGGGATAAGCCGAGTTCGTGCTCCGGCTCCGGAACCCACACTGTTGACCACTCGGCCGCTCTGATGCTTGTGCCACGAGCAGATTTTTAATTCTGAAGGGATCATCTGTGGCTACCTTTATTCTTCAGGTAAATTTATTCTGGTGTTTGTTTTTATTTATTGGTTTTCTTGTTAAATCCAGAAATTTGGCCACTGAGATGTAAACCGATGCTACTAGCTTTGCTACTGCTACTTCTGGCTGGATACCAATGACTGTTAAAATCAATTCAAATTTCTGACTATAAAGTGATTGATACTCCACACTGGCCTCGAATACCAAGCTTGCTTCTAGATTGGCTAAGACGTCAGTGTGAGCACCCTCCATGCAGCTGGAATGGGCTCACCACTGCATCCCGCTGTCAGGGGGTGACCAGGAGAAGGGGATACAGCAGCTGCTGTCACTCTTAATGTTCAAATTATTACACAATGACTCCATAAAACAGGGGCAGTTTTGCCTGGGTCCAGAGCTACTGAGTTATTCCATTTCACTGAAGTCTGCAGAAATAGATTCAATATTCTCACTGATGACGGCCTTGCAGTTAGACTACTACAGAGGGATAGCTAATTTTTAAAGTGAAGATTGCAAGTGGACAGGTCAGATGGAATCGGGTTGAGAAAGAACAGAAAGGACAGGAAAGGGGACAAAAGGTCATGATAAGTCATGCGCCTTTAGCGAATTAACCCAGAAATTACCTGTGCAGAGGACTCAGGGACAAGGCTAAGTTTTCACTTCAGTGAAAATAAAGGCGCCATTCTGTTAGCTTAGTCGCTTTTTGTTTCCAGTTCAACAGTAATTTGATGTTCTAGGGAATGTTGATTGTCCTCTGCAAAATATAAGGGCCTTCATTTTTTCAATTCAGTGCAAACATACAGAGAAAGAAAAAATAAAAAGATTTAAAAATGAATTAAAGGAAATGACAAAAGATGAAGAAAATAGGAAACTATAAAATTAAGTTTTGTTTTCTTATGGATTCTGTCCTGTTGGGCATGCTTCTCTCACCCAGACACAGAGATGGGCGCAGATGGGGTTGGTGAATGGTGATAGGAGACTCTGGTTCATGTTCAGACTCTCTTGCTAGTCCTGAAAAGGCACAGTGTGTGTGTGGTGTGTGCATACCCGAAGCAGACTTTTTTCTTAAGAATGAGAAGCTCATATACAGATTTTCTTTTTTTTTTTTTTACCCTCTGCAGCCAATAAAACAGGTAGACTACACCATAAGATCGTTGGCACAAGACTGAATACATATAATACTCTACTGAAATACCACAAATTCAAAACAAAACATTTTAAAAAGCTTTAAAATATGACTACAGAATGGGAGAAAATATTTAATGCTATATATATCTGATAAAGGGCTAATAACCAGAATCTACAAAGAACTCAAGCAAAACAGCAAGAAAAAAAAAAATCAAACAACCTCATTAAAAAGTGGGTAAAAGACATGAACAGAAACTTTTCAAAAGAAGAAAAACTAATGGCCAATAAACATATGAAAAAATGCTCAGCATGTCT
>NW_012151174.1:5299780-5319105 GCF_000956105.1 Propithecus coquereli
AAAATACCATAATTTACATCTGTGTCTCTACTCCCCACCTGAAGATATAAAACGTTGCCAACACCCCCTGTACTCATCAACCATATTCTTTATTCGTGAGGTTACTGCTGTCCGGAATTTACCGTTTGTCTTCCCCACGCATTTCCCCATATGCCTACATCATAAGCTTCAGATAGTACTATTTTGCAAATGTAACTTCATATGCAAAAAATTTACTCAGCGATTTGTGTGTATTTTTTTGCAACTTGCCTTTAGTATTGGGTGATATTATGTTTGTGAGTTTCAGCTCCAGTTCATTCACTGCATGGATATATTAATGCCACAGTTCACTTTATCCATTTTCTCTACAATGAATATTCAGGTTCTTCCCAGTTTTTTGCAACAATGTTGCCATGAACACTCTTACACGTGTAACCTTGTACACGTGAGCAAAAGTTAGTGCCAGGTATATACCTAGGAGTGGAACTCGTTTATTTATTCAACACATATTCACTAAGCATCTATTACATGCTAGACACTGTGCTAGGCCCTGGGGACACAAGAGCGAGTAGAACAGATACAGTCCCCAAACTCAAGGAGGGCAGACAGACAATTAAGAAAATTAAACGAGGATCACATGAGTTCTATGGAGAAAAATCGAGAGAGTGAAATAGAGACTGGGTGGGCAGGACCTGTCCTTTACACAGCGTAGTTCCGGAAGGCCGTGCTCTGAGGTGATACGTAAGGAGAGATAGGAAGGAGATGAAGGATTCAATCCTGCCTGGGTCTGGGGATTGCTCGCAGAGGGAACAGAACGCGCACAGGCCCCAGACAGGAACACGCCTGGCGCGGGTACAGCAGGGACTAGGCAGGGGGAGTCGTGAGGGGTGGAGGGTGAAGTCAGAGAGTTGGGCCTGATTACTATCTAGGGGACTACGGATTTTACTCTGAGTGAACGAGAAGCCACTGGGCAGTGTCATGAGCACAATTTCATTAAAAAGAATTATGCACTGAATAGACATTTCTCAAAAGAAGACATATAAATGGCCAACAAGTACATGAAAAAAATGCTCAACATCATTAGTCATCAGAGAAATGCAACTCAAAACTACAAAGAGATATCATCTCATCCCAGTTAAAATGGCTTTTATCCAAAAGACAGGCAATAACGAACGCTGGCGAGGACGTGGAGAAAGGGGAACGCCAGTGCCCCGCTGTAAATTGGTGCAACCACAATGGAGAACAGTACGGAGGCTCCTCTCGGAAAACTAAAACTAGAACTACCATATGACCCAGGATCCCACTGCTAGTGTACACACAGAGGAGGGGAAGTTGGTATATCAAAAATATATCCACACTCCCAGGTTTCTTGCACTAGGCACAATAGACAAGATTTGGAATCCACCTAAGTGTCCATCAGCAGATGAGCAGATAAAGAAATTCCAGTACATATACACGATGGAATATTACATAGCCAGAAAAAAGAATGAAATCCTGCCATTTGAAACAACACAGATAGAACTGGAAAACATTATCTTGGGTGAAATAAGCCAAGCACAGAAAGACACATTTCATATGTTCTCACATGTTCTCACTCATATGTGGGAGCTAAGTATTAAAAACGATCTCATAGAGATGGAGAGCAGAATGACGGTTAGCAGAGGCTGGGAAGGGTAGTAGGGAGGGGGATAAAGGGGCTAGTTAACAGGTGCAAAAATATAGTTAGATGGAATGAGCAATATTTGATAGCACAACAAAGTGACTATAATCAACAATAAGTTAGGGTATACTTTAAAATAACTAAAAGAGTGGATTTGCAATGTTCCTATCACAAAGAAATGTTAAATGCCTGAGGTGATGGACACCCCAATTACCCTGATTTGATTAATTCATATTGCATTCCTGTATCAAAATATCACATATACCCTATAAAGATATATGTACCCATAATAATTAAAAATTAAAAAAAAAAACCAAATCCTTAACATCTCACCATCCACTTAGAGTTAATGTTCCATGAGTTCAAATAAAACATAGAAACCTTGCATCCACACACACAAGAAAGGACTGTGCCGGGTGCTGTGTAGAATGCGGCGTGTAGGAAGGAAAGCACGGAGACAGGTCAGGAGGTAACACAAACATCCCAGGGGAAGGGGGCGTGGGGCAGAGCCTCATTAGTGGAGGTGCTGCCGTCAGAGTTGGAAATATTAAAGGTCGAGCCAACTGCATTTGCTGGATGAGTCAGATATGGGGTTTTTGTCTTGAACAGCTGGAAGGAGGGCTGTCTTTTGTTGACCCAGAGATTTGAAAAAAGAAGGTTTTTTGAGAAGAAGTGAATCACAGAAGTTCTCTTTTGGACATACTAAATTTGATAGGACTATCAGATATCCAAGTAGAGATGTCAAGTATTATATAAAGGTTTAGTGTACATACATCTTAAACTTTTGTATTACAAAATCATTCTCCAAATTGTACCTATTTGCATTTCATGTTGCAGTAAGAACACATTATTGTCAGATTTTTCACAAGGCATCTCTCTGTTGACTGTATCCTTCAATGCCCCTGGGCTAAGTCGCCTGGATCTTAACTTTGCATGCACCGAGTATTCATAACCTCCTGGCTGACGGAGCTGGGGCCACGTTTCTAAAACCAAGGCAGTCGACGAATGAGATGTATCACATACTGATCCCCTTAGTAAGAAAACTGAATTGATGGCTTCTTTTTATTGCTATTGTCTGTGAGGAAATGGAAATTTCCACAGAGCTGCATAAATGTGATATGGCTAATTCTTTTGTTCTGACTTTTGATGATGATCAAAGTCTTGCTAATGTAAACTAGTTGGAGGCGTTGGAGATGTTGGGTTTTGGTCATAAAAAGAAAGGATTTTATTACTTTTAATCACAATTATTAAATGTAATTTTATGAGGCTAATAATGATGATTTAGTAGGTATCTTAAGATTAGATATGAGTAATCGTATTTAGAATATTAAAGAACAAACATGCTTGGACTAATGCTGGATTCCACTTTTACTGCAATGAGTGGGTGTTTAAAAGTGGTTTTTCCTTTTGCAAATGCAGACGTTTACAATATAATCCAGTATGAAGGCATGTTTGGACCGCTGTTCATAAACTGGGCATGCTTTATTTTATTTGTAGTTATTTGATGGAGAATATTTGCCCCCTCCCCTTAAAAATTTTTTTTGGTTTATATTGATTGACAATTATTCACTTAGCGCTAAAGAACAGGGGAGGGTACTTGTGCAGGGCTATGGCCTTTTTACTTATAGAGAAATACTGTGAAAATGATCAAGCTGCCATTTTCTTTGGAGATATTTGGAATATGAATTTCAAGCCTAGAAGATTTTCAAAGGTGCTGATTCCACTCGTCTCCGGTTCTGAGGCTGCCAGGGAGGCTTGCACAGCTGCTAACATGGGATGGCAGCGGCTCCGCCTTCTCCTCTGCCCACGGCGGTACCCGGTCAGGAACCAGAAGGCCCGAGCTATATTTCAGCATCTGTCACTAAGTAATTATCTCTATGTTACGAGGGGCATGGTTTCAAAGGTTTCTTTCTCGGTCTCCTTATATTAAATGGTTTATATGTGGTTGTCACAATGAAATATTTTACAAACATGAAGTGAAAATATAGGGCCTCCTTTGTATAATAGCGGAGGTGATTTTGAACTAAAATTCTCCTAGAATTTTTCACCAACTCACACAAGTTGAGGGTAGAGAACAGAGGAGGTAAGTGCTGCCAGAGAACACGTCCTTATGCTGTTCTGAGGGAGGGCGTGAGGAATACGGGACATCGGGCCATAATCAGAGAAATAAATAGTGACTTCATTTTGTCTACTGTGATAATTAAAATTGGTAAACAATTTGCATGTCATTTGCATACTTCCTAAATTGTAGATCGATTATTAGACAGAAGCTTGTCTTCTACCGGCTCTTCTCTCTTCTGTTGAGACTGTGGGATATCAAGACGAAAGCGGGGAGCGGACTGCTCTCAGTCTTGTTCGGGGTCATCGCTGGCGTTTGCGCAGCGCGGCGGGGTGAGCGACTGCGCGTGAAGCTGAAATGCCTCCAATGCCAGCCTGGCCTGTCCCGGCAGCGTCCCTCACTCCTCTCCTCAGCGGGGGCCACGGTGCCACATTTGCAAGGCTCGCTACGCCTGCGTTTCCAAGTCAAACCGTCTCTATTTCAGCCAAATTTACGGAGCTCCAGCCAGCCGTGCTAATCTAGCAAGGTGTCCTTACCCCGGACCCAGCGCAAGTTCAGTGACTGAAGTCCTGCTTTATTTAATCAGACAGGCCTCCATTTCCAGCTCTGTTCCTTTGGCTGTCTGGAGCTGCTGTCCTGCCTTTCACTCACCTAAACTCTTGCAGGGGGAAGGTTTCTCCCTGTGTCCCAGTCCCTGTGTCTGGCACATGGCCCTGTGTTCCTGCGGCGCGTTCCCTTTACGCAGCCTGGACTTGTCCTCTGGCCAACAACCAAGCTCCTGGGCACACCTCGCTCCCCTCCCAGCATGGCTGCCAAGCAGCCAGCACTGAGTGTCTCATCCTCACAAACCAGTGTCCCTCGGGCCTCTGCCGACTGCTTGCTTCAGAGTCCCCTGACGTCCCCTGGCCCGTCCACTACTAGTCTGTCAGCTGCTCCTGAGACCTCAGGCAGCACCCACAGTGGGTCTGCCCAGGCTCTGGGGCCTGGGTCTCCCGGACTGATGCAGCCCGAGCCAGGCTCTAACGTGACCCAGTGCAGACACTCCTGATTAAGGGTTTTCCTCCTTGGACAAAATTTCCTTCAAAGATTTTCTCTTAAGACTGACACATGTCTCATGTGGTCAAAAGAACTTAACTTCTTAGGCATTTGACGCACTTACAAATATACAATAGAGAGGACCAAGATTTTTGGAACAGAAATTAAGAAAACTCAATGCACATCTCCACTCTCCTTCTCAAAAATAAATAAATAAAATAAACCCAAAAGATTCCAAAGGATACAAAAATGACCAGCTAACCTTCAAACGATGGAGCATTTTATCAAAGACCTAATGATTCTAGGAGGGCACAATTTGTAATATCTAACGAACATTGGTCATGGACTTTGGCAGACTGGGAGATGATAAGAGCAAACTAATTAATAATACTGTAGCTACTAACTAAATTAATGTCTCCCGGCCAGACACAGTGACTCACACATGTAATCTCAGCACTCTGGGAGGCTGAGGCCGGAGGATTGCTTGAGCTCAGGAGATTCAGACCAGCCTGAGCAAGAGTGAGACCCTGTCTCTACTAAAAATAGAAAAATTAGCCAGGTGTGGTGGTGCATGCCTGTAGTCCCAGCTACTCGGGAGGCTGGGGCAGGAGGATCACTTGAGCCCAGGAGTTTGAGGTTGCTGTGAGCTAGGGTGACACCACAGCACTCTAGCCCAGGTGACAGAGATAGACTCGGTCTCAAAAAAAAAAAAAAAATTAATGCCTCCCCCGGAAAAAGAGGCAGAAGTGTGAATTTGACAGTCCCTAGAATGACCAAATATTAGTATTTAGGTGAACTTTAATACAGTAATTATGGTCTGCTTGGATAAATCCCGTGATGCTAAATGGATTGCTTTTTGTCATTTTTGAAAGGTTATAGTACACTTGCCATGGTCATCCCTTTGGAAGAGGCTATTTTGGAAGTAAGTGTAGGTGGAACCATATGTAGTTTGAAAACCTGTGCAACTGTTTTGAGTAACAGGTGAATGTATTTCAGATGAAGAACGATTTGTTTGCGAGATTGGTGGGTTTAAAAAACATCTAAATAGACTCTGAAAGAAATATTCAATTTCACTTCTATTCAAGGCAAAATATAAGAAAGATAAGTTCTTTATGAAAAGCAAATATAAAAGCAGAATTTAGAATGACACTTAATGAAATGAACACATCAAGAAGGTTTTTACTGCCCCCTGCTGTCAATTTCTAAAAGAAATAGGGTAAAATCACTGCAAACTGGCTTAAGGTGTGTTAATGGAACAAATTGGTTGGGGGGAAAAAAGCCTCCCTCTAATGACAACAATTTTCAGCCAGGAATGCTCGTGTTCGCTTCATGTGTGTGAGCAAGAACTCGTCAGCCCAAGAAACCAGCAGCAGCGAAGCGTGGATCAGTGGACACAGGGTGAGAGAGCAAGTTTGTGAAATCTTACTTCTCATTAATATGAGAAAGTACCAGTTGCTTCAACTTTTAGCCAGTGATGTCCACTTTACCACTTCTCCAAATTAATTTTGAGTTAGTTTTTTAGTATTTAATTTAGATAAATCATTCTTCATTAATCAAAGCAAAACTTTCAAAATAAATGAACGAATGGCTTATTTTTTGTCGTGCAAACCTGACTTGAAATGTTATTTTCATCCTGACATGTGAAATTAAGAAGTCAGAGATAATACAGATAATAGGCAGCAGCAAGGCAGCAGTTGCTAGTCGCAAGGCACTGTTTTATTTTTTCCACCCATTTTCTTCGACCGCCCTAATCCCGGGTGGATATTATCATCACGCCCACGCACAGGTGAGAGTCAGAGGGTTAAAGCCACGGACTAAGCGGGGAAACCCTGCGGGAGGGCTCCTCGCCGCTCCCCTCTGCCCGTCCGCACAGAAAGCACAAATTCTGCAACTGAGGAGGAAGAGTTTGTAGGAATGTGACGGACGTGGTGGTGCGTTTCTCCGCCCCACGCTCATCTCACTGTTATTCTTTGCTGTCCCCGTGCTCAAGTGGCCAGAGCCCGCGCAGCAACGACAGGCGCACCTGCGACGCTCCCAGCGTGGCTCGCCTTTCTCTGTCATTAGCGGGAAAGCTCTGCCCGCCCGGATGGCATCGCGCCGGAAGCGCGTGCTTTTCACTGAACACGCGCCGGCTCCGCCCACGCCTGGGCGCGGAGACCCTACTGGGCTAATCGTGCGGCTGGCCCGTGCACGCCTGCGCCCGTGCACACCTGCGCCCGTCCCCGCCTGCGCCCGAGCACACCTGCGCCCGTGCACACCTGTGTCCGTGCACTCCTGCGCCCGTCCCCGCCGTGCCCGTCCCCGCCTGCGCCCGAGCACACCTGCGCCCGTCCCCGCCGCGCCTCCAGAGCGCTCCCCGTTTCAGCCACGCTTCCGCGCCCCGCCGCAGCTCGCGCTCAAACACACGCACGTTTGCGCGGAGCTTCGAGCAGGCCGGCGTCACGCCTCGCGTTTGCCCCGAATTCCCGCAGGACAACCTGTGCGCGGCCCTCTGCGCTCCGAGCCCTGGCCTCCCCGCCCGCAGCGCGGACCGCAGAGGGCCACGACAGCGGCCACGCCCCGCGGGGACCACCGCACGCCCCTGCGTCGCGACCCTTGGCACCGCGCCGCCCCGCTCCGGGGCGCAACGACGCGGGGGCCCGTCCGCCGCCCACGCGAAAGCCACCCCAAAGCCAGCACGCCGGCCTCTCGCCGCGGGGCTCCTACCTGACCCGCGGGGCGGGGTTCCCGCAGACCCTGCACTCCAGCCGCACCCGGCTGCCTTCCGCCACCTCCTGGCTCCGCAGCTTCTGCACGAAGCGGGGCGCCGCGGGGGCCCCCGGGCGGCAGGGCCCGGTCCGGGCTGGGGGGGCCCCCGCGGCGCTCGGGCTGGCGCTGCGCGGGGCCGGCCGGCTGTTGGGGGACAGGTACCCGCTGTCTGGGGACGAGGACTCGCCGTTGGAGGCCCGGTGCCTCGGCCTCGCGGCCTCTCTGAACACCGACGTCAGCTCCTCCACCAGCCTGGCCGCCTGGTCGCCCAGGGGGCCCCGCGGGCCCGGCCCGCCCCGCGCCGTCGAGGGCCCCGCGGCGTCGGCGCTCTGCGGCCCGCGCCGGCCGGCCCGTCGGAGGCTGCGCACCAGGCTGGGGCTGGCGAGCGGCGCGGCGGCCGCGGGCCTCCTGCTGCGGGCGCGCGGGGACAGGCTCTGCGCTCGCCTCCCCGCCGCGGGGCTGCGGCCGCCGGGAGCGAGGCTGGAAACCCGCGCGGGCTCGTCCGCGTCCCCGGTGTCCGGGCCGGCGATCGCCCTCCGCGCCAGGGCGAGGCTCGCGCTCATCTCCGCGCGGCTGAGGAAGGCGGAGAGTCCCGCGGAGCCGCCGGCGCCCTCGCTCTCGTCCGGCGCGGCGGGCAGGGAGTGGCGGGAGCCGCGCGACGAGGCCTCGGACATCCCGGCACCCGCGCCGTCCTCATGCGCGTGCGCTCCCCGCAGGGCCGGGCTTCCGTCTGGGGCCTGAAACACAGCGGGGATCGCCATCAGTTCAACGATTTGTTTTCTGTTGTATCATAAAAGTACCAATCTACGAATGGGGAGAAACATCAGTGAGCAAATACGTCAGTTTTCTCTATTCTGTAAGCTGGAAGAAATGCCAGGACACTCGTGCGCATCATTCATGGCTGTATTTCAGGCTGTGCCCGGAGAGTGACACAGTCCCGCTGAGCGGGGTTGAACGATGCAAAAGATGGCATTTGCCGCAGGCACCTTTGCCTGCAGGCTGAGGCCACAAGTCCGTACAGGAAGCTTCCAGAACGCGGTGAACCTCAACTGCACGGCCCGTGTCGGGAGGAAACCTGGCCGGACCTTCCCCGGGAATGCCGAGTCTTACGAGGACTGCATTGGGCTGCCGGCTTAGAAGCAGCTTTCCACCTAGGGGAGTCTCTAATTTCAAAAAGCAACACGCAAAAACTGAGAGGGTTTCCAAAAACGCACCTCGAGAATCTACCACTACGTAGGATGCAGTGAGTCATAGAACCTGTTAATTGAACAGAAGCTATTTTTAATCAGAGATCCTGAAACTCATCATCAACCTACCCTTTCTCCATTAGTTGAGTGCTGTACTTGATAGTCTTAGGTCTCTTCTTAGAAAGATTAGTTACTTTGCTGTGTAGAATTATAAGATTCTCCACGTGCTAGTTCTACTCTACCTACTAGAGCGTATTTCCTACTATTCAAGTAAATCCTAAATCCATTAGAGTGGTCTCGTCATTGTCCCCCGTTATCAGCCCACACATTACTCTAATTCCTTTGTCCTGTCTGCGCTCCAGGGTGGAAGCATCCTGACCTCTCTCCAGTTGTTCAGACATAGCCCATATAAGGAGAGAAGTTATAGTCAGTGAATCTTGAATACTTGAGTATGTTTTGTTCACGAGAAACAGGCAGAGCATGATTTTGAAAAAGCAAAGTTACGGCAAATATAAACAAGTATAACATAAACATGCATTCAAGACAATAATTTAATTTGACAAATTAATTGAGGAAACCAGTAAGATGTTACAACCATTTCAAAGGAGATGTTGAAGGCCAGACACGTATGTAGGCAACCGGGAATGCTGGCATGAACTTGCTAATAGGCCTGAAGCTGGTTAATATTTATAGAGCAACCCAATGTAATGTTTGGAATCATTTATATCAACAGCATTTCTACTAGAAAAACTCACTTGTGTATCTGTGTACAAGCATAATTTGCATTGCTATCAGGTTTCTACAACGTACCAAGCTGTAAAATTATCTAAAGACAATGAAAGCCATAGACCCCGACAGGTCCAGAGGACCCTGGAAGGTCCCCCAGGGCCCACCCAGCATCGCACTGCAAGGGCACCCAGGGCCATTTTGTTTATTTCAAAGCCTTTTATAGCTTGTCCTAACAAGGCAGGGTGGTTTCTCTCAGTCCAGAGCTCTGACGTGCAGTCGGCCCCACAGTCAGCAAACACGGTGGGTCACGCCAAGGGAAGCAGGGCCACGATCGCTCGGTGTGTGAGGAGGTGAGTCACCGGGCAGCAAGTCCAGAAGGGACGTGGAGATGGGAGGGAGGGACTCGGGCTGAAAGTATGTTTGTGCACTGCGGGCGGAACAGACCATATTTTTGTTTCTTGCAAAATTTATTTTTCTTTGAAAGAGAAGCTACTGGGGTTTTTTTGTTTGTTTTTGTTTTTTTGGCCTGAGAGAAATTCAGTTTTTGAATTGAACTCAGTGCAGAGAGAGCTTGAGAAACATTTTGTGTCAACCGTCCCTGGAATAGGCTCAACTAAAAATCCAAGCAGATAATTGAAACAAAAACTTTTGGTTCTGGAAGTGACTAACTTTTGAAACTTAAGCTGGGATAGATGTACTACATAGGAAAACATTGCCCATTCAAAATGCATTTATAAGATACCTGCTGCATGCCCAGCAGTATGCTGGGGATGGGGGTATAACTGTGGAAAAGAGTAGATTTTTGACTTCTTGGAACTTAATCGTCCATGTGGGATACAAACAGTAACACGCACATGTAATGTAGTGCATTAAATGCTATGATGAGAGAAAAGCAAAGTGCCGTGATAGCTCCTAGGAGGGATGGCAAGGTTAGGATCGGGAAAATCCCATGGAAGAGACAAGGCCGAGAATGCAGAAGAGATGGGGAGGTAAAGAGGGTGTTGGCAGAATCATGGACACAGACACAGTGTGGCAGACTCCGCGGCAGAACAGGTTCAGCTGTACAGAAATCTCCCTGCAGCGGACAGAACAGTTAGAGTTGAGACTAGGCAGCAGGAGGCCGGTCAGGGAGGGACTGGGCCCTCGCGAGGAGCTTGGATTTTATTTTATGGGTAGTTGGCAGGCAAGGAAGAGGGTTAAGTCTGCGAGGAACATCACCAGAGTTACATTTTTGAGAGATAACTGAGTGCTGCCTGGCTTGGGGACGGAGTCGGGGGAAGAGGAAGGCAGGTCAGCCTGCGAGAGGCTCGCGCGTCATCCGCGGGGTGCATACATTTATCCCTGCCTTATTTTTGGTTGCCACCCTCTGAAGCCCCCTCTTGGTTTTGGATAATTCCTCATAGTATGAACCTCAGTGAGAAACTGAGCTCGCTTGCAATGGGGTATGAAATCTCCAAATATTTCCCTTCCCAGCCCCTTGGAGCCTGGGCACAAGTCTGGGAGGTGACCTAGCCTTAGCAATGCGACGCGTTCATCTCGGACTTTGAGGTGAGGAAGCGGCAGGTGCAGGGTCCGTTCTGGCAGCTGGACCTGGCAGTGTGGTGACGTGGTGTGTCCAGGGCCAGCAGGGTGGCTGCGCAGAGGGGCATGGAGGGGCGGAGACGGCAGCCGTGGTGTGGTCTGTTTAGCTGTGGTGGCAGCGGTGGTGGCTGCACACGAGGGTCTGGGGACACAGTTTTGGCTGTGATCTCGCCACCAGCATAGAGTCCAGGCGTCATTTGTGAGCTGCCGCCACTGCTATGGACAAGCCCACTCGCACTTTGGCCAGAGAATATTTCTGTTAGTGCCACTAAAGACAATTGACAGTGGATAAAAAAGATGGTAGAGGTTTGAACGTGAGACACTGGGATGGAACACAGAAGACTGAGCCACCAGAAGACAGAACGACAGAGCTTGGTAACTGACTAAATGCCGAGATGGGGCAGGGGAAGGATCGCGGGTGTCCTACTTCGAGATGAGCGGTGCGATCAACGCACAGGCCGCAAGTGGAGTAACAAGTCTTGAGGAAAAAATAAGCTGAATTCAGTTTGAGCCTTTTGCACTGGGGGCACCTCTGGGGCCTCGGGTGTGGGTGTCTGGAAGGCAGTCTGCGATGCTGGCGGAGGGCCGGGAGAAGGCAGAGCCGGCGGGGTTGGGAGCTCTGGCCTGCTGGCAGCGCTGTTAGCTGCGGGAGTAAGTCAGGTCACGGAGGAAGCGGGTAATGGAGCCCTGCAGGGAGTCGGAGGGAAACCAGTGAGCCGGGTGTCACGGAAGCTGGGAAGAGAGTTTCTCAGGAAGGGGTAAGTGGCCTTTTGATTCTAGCAACTGAGCAGTTAGCACCACTGGCGACAGCAGTTTCGGTGTGAGTGACAGACACGCAAGCCAGGTGGTTACAGAAGGAAAGAAGTAAAGATGACGAGCGTGGCGGTGGCTTTGAGAAGTCTGTAGGAAGGAGGAGAGAAAGGAGGTAGCAGTTGAACAAAAATATGGGATCTAGTGAGGTTTTTTGTTTGTTTTTTAGGATGGGGCACAGGAACACGTTTCGACACGCACGGAATTAGGCAGTAGGGAAGCTGAAAACGCGTGTAAGAAAGTGGGACGATGTATAGGCCAGATCCCCAGGATAGAAGAAGAAACGGGTTATTGCCACACAGTGGGGTGCTGGCGTCAGGTGGGAAGGGGCAGCTCCTCCCTCGTCAAAGGAGGGGAGCGATGGGGGCGGGGAGAGAGAACATCTAGACACCTTTGTAAATGAAAGAAAATTTCAACTTTCTCAACACAGCTATTGTAAGACTTTGTGCGTTGGAAGTTTATGAGGACAAGAGGTAGCTTGAAACAGCTGTTGTGGAAAGGGAGGAGGTTCCCAAGAAGGATTTATGGGCAGAGGCGAGGGCTTGGTTGAGGGCGGTGCGCGCAGTTACAGCTTGCCTTGGTCTGGGCGACCGCGCGGCAGGCGCCAAGGTGCAGAGGAAGACGGGCAGGTTCCAGCGCAGGTAGGAGGGGAAGGAACGGGGCAAGGTGTGGAACATATCGGCAAGGGACGGGTGGACTTCGAAATCTATGCTGGGCTGGAATTCAGGGGTGGGGTCTGGAACACAGAGAGGACCCAGGGAAAGCAAAGGAAAGGCGAGTGAGGAAGACCGAGTCGAGAGATCCAGAAAGACAGAATAAGATACTCAAGTGTCTGCATCAAATATTTTAGAAGCAGAGCTTTCTGAGTCCTGACTTCGTGTTTGTTTTTTTAAAAATAAGGTTTATTTTATTTCTTTTTCTAAATCTTAATTTTTATTGAGGTATGTTTGGCAGTTAAAGCGGTATATACGTAAGGTGTACAGTTTGAGATCTGCTAAACATACACACTGTGGAACTGTCACCGCAGTCGTGCTGCGTCACACATCCGTTACCTCGAATGGTTACCGTTTTCTTGTTCTTTCTTTTTTCTCTTGTTTCTGGTAAGAACACTTACGGTCTCCCCGCCTGACCGTGGCCACATGGGCGTCCTTGACTGTTTTTGTGGAACACGTCAGAGTGGAGCAGGTGCGACAGAGACCGCATGGCTCACAAAGCCCAAAGCGTTTGTCTGGACAGACATAAGCCGCACGCCGCCTGCCACTGTGGGATGTTGGCTGCCCAGCGAACTCGGACAACTGCACGGAGACCCGCGGTGAGGACGACGCGCTTGGCTGACAGCGGACCGCTGCCTGGGGGCAGGCACTGCACCAACAGCCCTGTGCAGATCATTTCATCCAAAGTCCTCGAGACCGGCTCCAATGCAGAAAGAAGGAAACTGAGGCAGAAAATCTGAGCAAGAGCCGAGATCCAAGCCCAGCAGCGACTCCAGAGCTCAAGATCATAATGATTCATTTTATCGCCATCACATTAGCACTTTCGCAGCTGAGATGGGAAGCAAACTACCAGACTAATGAAACCGTGGATCAGAAAGCAGAGTTCTGCCATCAATTCAATTGTATCTGAGCTCAAAATAAAGGTGATAAAGTTCAAAGCACCACAAAAAGCATCATATGAGAAAGCTTAAAGCCAGTTTCTGAATGATGAAAACAGTTCAATTCTTATTTTTGAGCAGGGTGTGTTTGCCGGGGGCAGATTATCTCACCTGCTTATTAACATACATTTTGGTTTTGCAGACGCACCATCCGACAGGGTCCAGTTGTCAGGATCAGGGTAGCTTAAAACTGCACGGTGAAAAGGAGGTAACAGCTCTGTGGCATACCTGGCTCGGGTTCGATGTGCGGCCCAGTTCCTGGAACACGCACGTGGGCGAGGGAAACGCCCATTCACCGTTGTTGAACAGGGAGGTGTCCAGGTGGCCACGTTCACCAGGAAATTATGCTGCAGGATTCCCATGTCTGTCAACACCCCGAAGCTAAAAGGTCGTAATCAAAAGGAATGAAACATGGCCGCAAACATCTCTATCATTTCCCTGAGATTTCACGGCTTTTGTCAAACAGTGCTTTCGGCGAGTCTGCGCTGGCGTGACTGGCACAGCAGATCTGTGTACGCTGCTTTAACGCGTGAAGGAGTGAGGCAAATGCCAGAGTCTTTAAAGTGTTTCTACTTCTGTAAGGAGCCTTGAAAGATTCTGAATTTTGAGGAGTAAAGAGTTCTCCTACATCTTAAGTCGTCCCTGCCCCCTGCCTCTCCCCTTTTCTCTGAAGGAATTTGAATTGTCTGAAAATTTCTCTTTTTTCTTCTTTTTCTCCTACTTGTCTTTCATCATCTTCATTGTTAACAGTTTAGCTTAATTGTCATCTCCCCCAAAACTATCCCAATCCCAGCTGTTCTCTGATTTCCTTGAACTTGTGCAGCTCCAGGCTCCTGGCCGTGGGAGCAAGGGCTCCCTGCCATGCCCTCGCCCTCCACCGTCACCGGCGCAGGCTGCACACGAGCCTCCCTGGCCTTCTCGCCGTGTCTTGGACATCCACATTCTTTTATGTCTTCATGCCTTTGCACATGCTATTCCTTTTGCTTAAAATGCCCTTCCCTCCTCTTTTGTTTTTCAGCCTTCAACTCCTGGGCTCGAGGGATCCTCCTGCCTCAGCCTCCTGAGTCGCTGGGACCTTTCTGCTTTTCAAACTCCAGGTTATCCTTGAAAACTTTCAAAACTTTTACTTCTTTTTGGTGCTTTCTAGGATTCCCCAGCCAATATAATTCGCTCCTTCTTCCAAGCATGGCGCGATGCCTAGCATTTCATCACAGCATTCGTCTTATTAAACTGTGAATATCTGAGTAGAGACCTTTCCTCCTTAGACTGTGAGTGGTACAGAAGCAGGAGCTGTGCCTGGTGTGTCGTGTGGCCAATGCATAGCACAGCGTCTGGGTCACGCCCACGATGAAGGAAAATTGCGAAGTACCTGATATCTGAAATGCAGTCTGAGCCCTGGACAGGACCTGACAGGAGAGGGAGCCACAGAAAGGGTGAGGCAGGAAGTGCTCTGACTCCCTCTCTAGCACCGGCAGCCAGACCCGCAGCATCCCTGGCACTGGCTCCCTGCAGCTAAGCGCGTCCTGCTCCTTGTCCCACTTCCTCAGCTGTCTCATAGATTGTTGCTCCTGCCCTGGGCTCTTTTATCTGCTAAGACCTTGATAACCAGTGCTACATATTCATGTAGCCGTATAACACATAACTGTTCATATATACATATCAAATATGCATGACATGCTCATTTCACTAATGCAAAACAGTCACAGGTCACACAGTGTGTTAAAAACACTTATCTATAAAGACATTGACTTTTATGTTTCTCATTACCCTCAAAGAAAGTTTCTCATGCATTAGAAAAACATTTACTGTTTTCTTGCAATTCTGCTATTAGACAATAAGAACTCCATAACCTTTGATAACTCTGCCTTTCACATGGATACTGGCAAGCTCAGGGGTAAATTTTGAGTCATAGAAATACAAATCGTTTTTAGCTAAAAAAGAAAGTTTTTTGGCTTTTCTAATTATCTTATGTGGTCGGCATTTATTTATTGAGTGCCTATTATGTGCTAGGCTCTTCTTCTATAGGCTGGGAGTAAGATGGATTCTGGGCCCTAAGGAGCTAACATTCTAATAGGAGAAAAGACAAAAGTAGTAAATTAAAAAAAAAATTTCATGTTCTGAATTTTTTTATCCCGCATTTGGGCTTCTATCTTTTTTTAATGGATTTTGGGCAACTGTACTATGCTTTTATTGCGTACAGCCTCAAATTAGCTTTGAAAGTTGTTAGGGTACACATAAAATAAAATAAGATAAAATAAAACGCACAATCGCATATTAACTGAGTGTCTGCAGACCACGGCGGGTTGGGAGGCGCACCCTCGGCGGGGACAGCTGGGACCCCACAAGAGGAGGATGTGCTCGGGTTAAATCACGCTGTGCCACTGCCTTGTGGTGCTCTGAAGGCAAATTCTCCCAGGTGAATTTTGACATTTATGCATGATGCCAAACTCTTAATCTTAAGTAAACACTAGTGAAGAAAGGTTCGGGAGGGTCGGCAAATGCCGTGAGTCAGTACAGGTTTCCACCTGCCCTGAACTGTCGCGGCTTCTCGGCGTCTTGGCTCACCTTGAGCAAAGGCCGCGTTCAAACGCAATTGCCATCGTCACCTACCTGGTTAACTCGCTGAGCACATTTCATTCTTAAGGAATAAATGCCACTTAATTTATAGACTATTTCTAATTGTAATTTTATGGTTCACAACTTCTCCATAAATTTGTATCCTCTGAATTCTGTTGGACTCATGCTATAAAATATACAACATGTAAATAAGTTTTCACTGAAGATTTTATATTTTGTTTGTATATCACACATTCTGACATAAGTGATTCTATCAATCTTATCTTGGCATTACTATCCTGGTACTTGGGGAAAGATTTATTTTTGAGTTATCAAATATGTAATATACATATAAATGTATATGGTTCATATACGATATATGAATATACAAATGATAGAAAAGACAAATTTAGAAATTATGAATAACATTTGCTTTTAAAGTTGTCGACTTTTGGGGATGATTATTTGAAAACCAGATCTGTGATATTTGGGAGGATCCTCTATGTTGTCAGTTAAAAAATACTTATGGGACACCCCGTAGCTGATCCCCATGAAGCAAGGCACTATGTTGAAGTGAAAAAGGATTTCCTTGCTTGAAGGAACGTGGGAAGACGAGGCACATGCATGAGAAACAGCAGAGTCTAGTAGAAAGGAGAATTCAGTTACAAACAGTAAGAGCTAAGCCTTGCTACATAGCAGCTTCCGAGTTACATGTTTTCACATAGTGAATTGTTTGGTCCTCAGGGCAATTGATGGCAGCAGACATTATTTTTCTATTTTATTTATTACTGAAAACTGCAGCAAAAAATAAAAAGGTTCAATTATTTGGCCAAATCTGAACCGTCAGGAAGTGGTAGACTCAGGGTTGAAGCTGCATTTAACTGCTGTGTTGTAACTGCTCACTGGGGATCTTGTGGGTAATTGCTTCAAGAATTCAGGCAAGGGGAAAACTTCTGCAGTCTTTGGAACACTTTTAGAGATGCTGAAGAGCTGCTATGATTTTGAAAGACAAAATGTTTGATGTTAGAAAAAAGGCTGGCAGGCACTAAGGATCACTCAATATCACATATCACATTCAGCAGGTACTTTAGAGCATCCAGAGAGGGGTAGTAACTTTTCAACAGTTATTTAAAAATGTGTGTGTACAGCCAAGGAAACGAGCATGAGAGCAAACAGACAACCTACAGAATAGGAGAAAATATTCGCATGTTACACATCGGATAAAGGGCTGATAACTGGAATCTATCTAGAACTCAGGAAAATCAGCAAGAAAAAATCAAACAACCCTATCAAAAATGGGCAAAGGACATGAACAGAAGCTTTTCAAAAGAAGATAGACTAATGGCCAACAAACATGAAAAAATGCTCAACATCTCTACTCATCAGGGAAATGCAAATAAAAAACCACAATGAGGTATCACTTATCTCCAGTGAGAATGGTCTTTATCAAAAAGTCCCAAAACAATAAATGTTGGCGTGGATGCAGAGAGATAGGAACACTCATACACTGCTGATGGGACTGCAAACTAGTACAACCTCTGTGGAAAGCAATATGCGGATACCGCAAAGAGCTACAAGTAGAACTACCACTTGATCCAGCAATCCCATTACTGGGCATCTGCCCAAAAGAACAAAAGACATTCTATAAAAAAGACATCTGCACTTGAATCCTTATAGCAGCACAATTCACAATTGCAAAGATGTGGAAACAACCCAAGTGCCCATAACTACACAAGTGGATTAATAAAACATGATATATGTATACCACGGAGTACTACTCAGCCACAAAAAACAATGATGATCTAGCATCTCTCATATTATCCTGGATAGAGCTGGAGCCCATTCTATTAAGTGAAGTATCACAAGAGTGAAAAAACAAGCACCACATGTACTCGCCATCAAATTGGTATTAACTGATCAACACTTAAGTGCACATATAGTAATAAGATTCATCGGGCGTCGGGGAGGTGGGAGGAGGAGGGGATGGGTATATTCACACCTAATGGGTGTGGTGGACACCGTCTGGGGATGGACATGCTTGAAGCTCTGACTTGGGTGGGGCAAAGGCAATATATGTGACCTAAACATTTGTTCACCTGTAATATGCTGAGATAAAAAAAAAATTAAAAAATAAGATTATTGTGAGGGTGAGATGAGAAAAAATAAATAAAAATGCATGTGTAGATAGGAATAAATATACGAGAACGGTTGGAAGAGCACACACCAAACAATCAATACTGACTATCTCTGTGGTGGGGTGTAGGCAGCGGCGGAGTTGAGGGATGCATTTGGGGGTATCTTTTGTTGCTTATTTCATAATCTTTGAAAAAAATAGATAAAATCATATGATTTAAAATTTAAAATTTTGCAGTTTTGTTTATTTTCATATTTAAACAATCACTAAAAAAGTAATATAAACTATTGATACAAAGATTTGACATTAAAAATATTTTTAAATAAAACCTAAACTATAAAAACCAAAGTTGAAAAAGCTTTAAAACTTATTTTTTCTTGTTTTGGACTCACAGGCAACCCCTAGACTAAATCTCTTCTTTCCTTCCTTCCTTCCTTCTGCTACAAAGGGCCTTATAGGGAAAAAAATCAAACATGAAAAATTTATAAATCTTGTATTTGATTTAAAAAATGCACAACAATTTTATAATCTAGCTCTTAATGAGCACCCATGGATTCTTTTCGTTCCCAGTTGTTAAGTAAGTTGTCAGGATAGGAAGATGTGCCATATTGACCCTGTAGTGGCAGACATCCCTCCAAACAGCGTATTTCATTTCAGTTTCAGGGACATAAGCTACTAGTTCATTTAATGCCATAACAGCCAGACAAGATATTTTACCGAGAGAGTATTTGAAGTTATCCCTGGTGTCCTCTTTGTCTTATTATCTTTATCCGCCATATTGAATCAATTGAAAATATCTAGACTTTACTTATAAATCATCCTTTTCCACTACCATGATCCCAAATCAAGGCTTCATGTTTCTCACTTAAATTCAAAACCTATCTACCAAATATATTTCTATACTCTCTAATATTACGATTTAACAGTTAGAAATTATTGTCAGAGCTGCTTGGCTCAATCTTTGTTCCCTTTGCTGGAATTTAACCAGAACACAGCCGTTAGCTCTAGATGGTCTGAATTCTTGCCTGGAGCTGGGTAGCCACAATCCGCTTTGAGAGCCTCCCCACACTCATCATTAAAGAACCAGAGGCTCTTGTCTTGGCCTTGAAGATTTCAGTTGGTATGGCTTAAAGAAATTGTCAGATTTATTTTTAAACCTAAATAATGTTTCCCCTCTATTTTTTTTTTTTTTTTTT
>NW_012151174.1:5320875-5321378 GCF_000956105.1 Propithecus coquereli
CTCAGCTATATTTGGTAACTGAACTCATGTCTCAGCAGACACCACTATCAGGAATTCCAGCAGCAGGCTGGGGAGCAACCCCAGGACTGAGGGCTGGGTTCTTAGAAATTAAAGCCACTTAGCGTAGAAAGAACTATATTTATGGAGCTGATAAATATAGGATTTACACACGTTCCTCCACTCTGATCTTGTCGCTGGAAATCACCACCTGCCCTTTTAACATGTTCTTCGTCAGTTAAAAGTACAGTATGTGATTCCAAGTAGAAAAAGTGACACTCTTAAGGAAACCTCTTCCTATAATCATCTGCTCTGTGCACTTAACTTTTATTCATGTGGTAGATTATCCTAAAATAGTAAATCCAGTAACTATTTAAAAATTTAGCCACCTGCCAAATCGAATGGAGAGTCCCACTGTTCTCTTACTTCATACTGTTAATTAAAAATTGATCTGGGCAGGCGTGGTGGCTCTCGCCTGTAACCCTAGCACTCTGGGAAGCCGAGGA
>NW_012151174.1:5321848-5400247 GCF_000956105.1 Propithecus coquereli
GAACTCCTGAGCTCAAACAATCCGCCCGCCTCGGCCTCCCAGAGTGCTGGGATTACAGGCGTGAGCCACCGCGCCCGGCCTCCCTCTAATTTTTTTTTAATGACGTAAGAGATTAAAGTGATTGTAATTGTGCCGTGTAATCCAGATTCTCCTTCTGTTGTGAAGTACGCTCTAGGCCAGCTCCAGGATCCAGCTTTAGCAATAAAACAGAGCAGCCCAAATAGAGAACTGACCAGAGACTCTGGGATTCAGACCCTAATCCACACCGGACACTAGAAGGCCAGAGGACTGATTTGTATTCTAGGAACCTGTGATCATATACTTACAGAGCAGGTAGGAGCTAGATACATCTCATAGACCTTGCCTACTATTAGCAATAATTCATCAAAAAGACTCTGATTTTTAAAATCCCAATAATTGAGGTGACTATTCAAATTCTTTCTTCGAGAAAAAAAATTGGAAGGTATCTTTATCATGTAATAAGGATTAATTTCTGGATATATATGATTGAATGGATTTTGAATAGTCTTGCTAAGAAATGGTCTCTATAGATGGTCACATTATTCATACTAGAGGACAATTAGTATTTTTAGCAAAAGTTAAAAAATAATATGAGCCTGAAATCATTCTGTATCAACCTCATATATTGGATTCAAGACAATTTCATGTGCAATTTAAAACAACATGATATCAAATTATGCTGTGCTGTTTAAATTTGACTGGACCCCAGAGACTGCACTGTGGTTTCCCTTAGTAAGCTTTATCTTTTAAAAGGAAAGTATGTAAACTTTATGCATGGATATAATTTTAAACACCTGCCATTACTATCGCAACTGATTAAATTATGTCCAGTGAATTATTGAAGAAATCTTTTCAAAGTGTAATTAACAACTTAGAATGTTACTAAAACGTAAAATCTATCACTTTAAGCCATCAGTGTTTAGCTCAAATATGGGGGAAGGTCTAGAAAACTGCATTTTCATTTTCTGCGAAACATAACACATAGACAACCTTAGCAGAAGTTGGCTCCATAAATACATTTAATCCTTTTGGAATCGATAGCACCGGTTTCGTGTGCTGAAGATTCTCCCAGGAAGGGTAGTTATCTGTCAGCACAGGCACAGATAAAGCCAGCAGGCAAATACCATGTATTACCCGTTTTTGAAAAGATTACAAAATTCCCAGTACTTTCCCTCTCCAAGTAAAAGAAAAATTAAGGCATCTTCTAAGTATAGTATCACATCTTTAGAAAAACTATTGTTATATTTTTAGTTTTTTTACTTAAAGAAAGTCCTTAAACTATTGTCCCACTGGTTAGTATATGAAGGTACACCTTACAGACCTTTTCAATGTTTGGTCGGTTTGAAGACTCCAGAAAGGGGATGAATTTCAGATGAGCATTTCTTCTTTTCTGGGAGAACGGAGGGTGGCCTTGCCTATTATTAAAGACTGCCTGGTCCGTGGTCACTTTGAGGCAGCAGTGGCCTCAGCTCTCATCTGTCCTCGCACTCCGCTCAGCTATATTTGGTAACTGAACTCATGTCTCAGCAGACACCACTATCAGGAATTCCAGCAGCAGGCTGGGGAGCAACCCCAGGACTGAGGGCTGGGTTCTTAGAAATTAAAGCCACTTAGCGTAGAAAGAACTATATTTATGGAGCTGATAAATATAGGATTTACACACGTTCCTCCACTCTGATCTTGTCGCTGGAAATCACCACCTGCCCTTTTAACATGTTCTTAGTCAGTTAAAAGTACAGTATGTGATTCCAAGTAGAAAAAGTGACACTCTTAAGGAAACCTCTTCCTATAATCATCTGCTCTGTGCACTTAACTTTTATTCATGTGGTAGATTATCCTAAAATAGTAAATCCAGTAACTATTTAAAAATTTAGCCACCTGCCAAATCGAATGGAGAGTCCCACTGTTCTCTTACTTCATACTGTTAATTAAAAATTGATCTGGGCAGGCGTGGTGGCTCTCGCCTGTAACCCTAGCACTCTGGGAAGCCGAGGAGGGTGGATCGTTTGAGCTCAGGAGTTCGAGACCAGCCTGAGCAAGAGCGAGACCCCGTCTCTACTAAAAATAGAAAGAAATTAGCTGGACAGCTAAAAATATATAGAAAAATTAGCCGGGCATCATGGTGTGCACCTGTAGTCCCAGCTACTCGGGAGGCTGAGGCAGGAGGATCGCTTGAGCCCAGGAGCTGGAGGTTGCTGTGAGCTAGGATGATGCCATGGCACTCTAGCCCGGGCAACACAGTGAGACTCTGTCTCAAAAAAAAAAACAAAAAACTGATCTATGACTGTGGTGTGTGCCAAGGACTAGTCCACAGCCGGAGTGCCCAGGCGTGGACACACAGAGACGCTGCTGCACCGAGTTCTAAGCTCAGTGCCTCGCACGTCACGAGCTTCCAGCGAATCTGTTGGAGAAATCAATGAATGAATAACATTCAGGGCAAGCATGAACTCTCTTCCAGTTGTGAAAAGCGTTTCACAGCCTTTTTACTACTAGTCTGTAACCCCTCATTGCGACATAGTCTGATGTTCTGATCTTCCAAATAACAAATGGAGGTAACAGGAACAGAAAACTTTTCTGTTCTAAGAGGAGGTGGCAGAGTCAACTCTAAACGAGGGAGAGTCACCACACGGAAGCTCTCAGTTAACTTGCTGAAAATGAAGTACAAGTCTGTCCTCGGACAGAACCATCACATCTGATGTTTCATATCTGAAGAAGTTTTTTCTGACGTAGAAAATTTGTCAAGATGTGTTCTTGTGCTTTTCTTTATAGGCAAAATTGGTCCTTTATAAATGGTCCTTCCCGAAACTGGATAATTTTGTGGGTCATTTCATCCATTAAAATCACTTATTATATTCATTAATATGTGCTTTTAAAATTTGTACTTATGAGAGAAAAAAAAACCCTCTGGTTGATTGTGTTTGTTTGTGCTGTTATAACAAAAGACCACAGACTGGGTAATTTAGAAAAAACAGAAATTTATTTCTCGTAGTTCTGGAGGCCGGAAAGTCCAAGGTCCAGGCACCAGCAGGTTCGCTGTCTGCCGAGGTTCCGGTCTCTGCTTCCACGGCGGTGCCTTGAGCGCTGTGTCCTCGCGCGGCAGAAGGCGGAGGACGAGAGGGCTGAACTCCCTCCATCGCCCCTTTATGAGGGCGCTAATCCCATTCACGGAGGAGGAGCCTTCCCGAATCACCTCTCAAGGCCACACCTCCCACTACCAGTGCACTGAAGGGACCATAGCGTTGATTAAACACACGTTTACACCTGCTTTTCACTAAAACTCCATAACAAAATAGTAAAAACTGAAAAGGGTAGATGTTAGCAAGAAGACAGTAGGTGTCAGAAATGAACAAAACTGTTAGGATATGAAAACTATGAGGATGAGTCTAACCAGCCTATAAAACCTACCGCCTGCAGAAGGAAAAGCCACTAAGAAGCAGGTGACTCGTCCCACAGAGTCCCAGAAAGGCTCAAGAATTGGAGGCACCAAATCTCTTTTCAGAAATAGCTTCAATTGGCCACTCTGAATGTGGACAGGCGTGAGGGGCCAGGACCTGAAAATGGAACTGGCTGAAAGAATCCCCAAGGAGCAGTCGGCCTCTGACGGCCACCCCACTTCAGGCCGCCAGGAGACGTCGCTGCCCGTGCCTGGAGAGAAGGGGACGTTTATTCTCTGGAAAATTGAAAACAGTCTCTAGTCCCGGACCCCGAGCACAGAAGAGGAGAGGAGGAGGCAGTGGGAGAAACCCGGGGGTTTGGACTGGAGAAGGGACTAGGGCCTTCACCTGTATCTAGAGCTTCATTCCTATGGAATGGGACTTGGCAAACCTGATTAAGGGACAAACTGGAAACGGAGGCGTGACACGCCTACAGAACTGCCCCAGTGAGCCGCTCACTGGCCCACTGGGTGACGCTGGGCACAAGCGTTCTTCCAACCACAGCCCGTCTCTCTCCTTCTTCCTCTTACTTTGTATCTGGCTTGGAATCACGTCACAGAAGCAGGTGTGGCCCTGTTGGATTGAACAAGTCTTTATGTCCCTCTGTACGTAGCGGTGACCTTCCTATTTGTCTCCCGTGAGTTCAGTTTTATGAATTGTGGTAAAATCTGCTTCGGACACGTAGCCCGAGCCTGTGGGTGGCCTTTCTGTCGCGTGCTTCTGCTACTTGGGATGTTTGCCTATTCGTGCGTGTGACAAAAATAAACAGAGAAAAATAATCTTATTACGTGAGTAATGAGAGTAGAGCTGAAATTGTCTGGGAATAGATTTCATAATCTATGTTTATGTGGGTATCGGGGCACAGTTAGGAATTATGATCTTCAGTCAGCAATAGTCTCATTTTCAATCTACCATATGTAGAGAAAAGTTTTATTTAGGGTGCAAAAGCCAGTAACATTAATTTCAAAGGCAGATTTTATTGAAGTTACGCAAAATAAGTTTAACATTTCTTTAAAAGGACAGAATAACGTCACTATGCCATTATATTAGCATTTCTTATTTATTCAATAATATTAAATTGAAGAAAAAGCATATGTTGGTGTTTTGAACAGTAATATAAAATCTGAAAAAATATTAATAAAAGTCACTAATACACTATGGACAGTTGATTTTATCCAAGTCATAAAGGCTGGCTCAGCATCCAGAGGTCTAGTATTCAATTCACCGCACCAATAAGTCAGAAAAGCCAAGTGGCCATGACTATAGATTATTAATAGTCTGCATGAAATTCAACATCCTCTCCCAATTTAAGAAAACCTTGCTGAGATGTGAAGAGAATGGTTCTACCTTAGCATTATATGTGAAGGTATAGTAAAGCGTATGTGTGTGCATGTGCACATATACACACATGTACCTGCACATACATGTGACACAATGACGCAACGCATAGTAAGAAGAGATAAAGCACCGGCGAATAGCAACAGCTAATACCAGGTCTTAATGCACACTGAAGAAAAGAAGGGACTCGAACAACGGAGCGATTGGAATGCTGTATCCTGTTCCAACACAGGAAGAATTGATTTTGTAATATAACCGGTTCTTCATAAAAATAATCTACAGATATCATATAATCTCAAGTAAAGCAGTATTTCTTGGGTGGGACTAGAAGAACTGATACAGGGTCTACCTAGGCAAATTAGGGTGGCAAAACATCAGGAGGGTTGTGAGCAAAGGGTACCAACGGTGGAAACGTCGCCCTGCAAGCCCAGGATGTTAACAAACGCTTTGCGGAGGAACAAGGGATGGAATAATGGACTCGACAAAATGACACGTCTTGTTCTTGTGTGGAAAGAATGTCTCTTTGAAATGGCAGCACTTATTAAATACGCGTATTTTGATTTATTTCTTGGCCTTGTTCAATTCCACTGAATTGCCCCTCATTACAGTTTCAAGAACTGTATTCCGATTTCACTTCATTCAGCGAAATAAAGGTTATTTTGGCTCGCACGCATTGGAAAAAAAATCCCTGGAGTGGAATGCATAAATAAGTGTGTAGTCACAGAAATATATTCAAGAGAGATTTAGGACAAAAATAATGTAAACAACAGTGCATGTAGCATCATCACATATGTACGTGTAATTATATCTTTATATCTATAATTTCTTTTTCTTTCCTGATGTAGTCAAAATTTTAAAAGTTTTCCTGGAAGGTCGCAGTGGTTAATTTTGGAGACAAATGCATTCTGATTTGGGTGTGAGCAAGGTTGGAGGGGAGACGTTAGTCCGATGTTCATGCTGTATTGTTGCTTTTAAAATGGCATCGTAGAAAAAAATGGCATTAGAGTTTATCTTGACTATTACTGTTTCTCACTCCTTATGCTTTTCCCTATGAATAATACTTTTGAAATGTGCTTTCTGAAGCAGTAAAACAAGAAGGGATATGGAAAAGGTATCCCAACTATGTCACTAAGTGAAACAAGGTCATTGTACACTAGCTATTATGTCTGGAAGGTATGGACCCTTACCTTCTTTTCTTTTTGTATTTGAAATTTGTATGTGCTTACATTGCACTTAGCACCAAAAAGACAGCGATAAAAGGAAATTTCCAGGTGCAGTAGAGCACACCTGTAGTCCCAGCTACTTGGGAGGGTGTGGCAGGAGGATCCTGTGAGCTCCAGAGTCTGAGGTCAACCTGGGTAACATAGCAAGCCCCTGTCTCCAAAAAAAAAAATTATCCACTCAATGAGCCTAAAGTCATTTTAACCTTTTCAAAACCTTTCTTGATTGATTACTAGAGAGTAAAATGTTTTGAAGTCCTTTGGGTATACAACAGAGAATAATCCATTAAAGAAATTTTGAATTCAGTATGTTTCAATTAGGAGAATTAAAACTTCATTGATTGTAAATATCTTAAGGTTTCCTCTACTGTGGGTCAGATTTTGTGTGCCCACTTACAAGGGGACACAGTCCCGCATACACTGTATGAGCACTCACCTTCATCGGGCTAACTCTAAACTGCTGTATCATTTGACCTGCTCTACCCTAGATCTGTTCCAACACATAGTCCTGACTACAGGAAACGCTTGACGTAAAAACTCGCTCAGTCCCACGTTATTTATAGTAGCAAAAAATTGAAGCAACCTAATTTACGGGATGGCATAGTAAACTCATGGAATTTTAAAGTAGCCATAAAAAGTGATTTTCCTGGAGTGTTTATATTAGCAAAGGAAAAAAGCTCACATTATGCTAAGAGAAACAGGAAGAAAATCAATAGTCTTTGCAGTTTGAATATAACTTAAAAAGCTTAAGAATCTCTGTATGGCTGAAAATTTTAATGTTTTAAATCAAGCTGGCTTGATGTTTTTAAAAGGCATGAAGATTTCACTAAACTGTATGAGGCCATTTTTTTTCCTCCACTGGAAGGGAAAGGCAAATCTACCAAGATAATTGGATATTTAGAAATGGCTCTGACATTTATTTGACTTAAACCAAAATGGACAGTGTTTCATTTCTCTTACCATTTGCATGTCACATGCCGCACGGAAACACACGGCGAGAGGATATTGAACTTGCTAGTGGCACGGTTGCTGCCAGACAACAGGGACAGCTATGTAAGCAGTTTCAGAAGCTGCTGCCCAGCGACGTCTGATGTGGAAGGATGTGGCCGCCACTCGCTGGGGAAACAAATAGGAAAGAATGTGACAAAGGAGGAAATCAGCTGTTGGACCAAGAAGGGTTTAAACATTGAAAAACCCAGCCACTGAGGGCAGTTGCTCTGCCACACGACACCCGGAGGGCTGCCCGCTCTCCGCTCCTGCCAGCCCAGCAGCGTGCTCGGCTATTCTGGGAAGGAATTTCCAGGGCTGCCGTATCTTCAGCCCCCGAGGTTTCCTCTGATTGACTGATCAACAGGTGTTGAAAAAGCCTGTTGCAGAAATATCACAGACCCAGTGTGCTCATTTGACTTCTGACCCATGGCTGTAGTTTTATTTGAGTATATTGTTTCTGAATCAAGGAGCCTTTTTGCGGGACAAAAGCTAAATAGATTATTTGCAACATTTTTTGGTAATTATTTTTCCATAGATACAGCATATGCGTTTGTTAATGCCATTTATGATTTATAAATTAAATCTTATAGTAATGATTATGCAACTGAAACCTAAATTCATATAACATAGAATGAACTTTTTAAAGAAATGTGTTCCTTGTATTTCTTGGCTTGTGAGCACCACCTCCATCTTCAAAGCCAGCAGCATAGCATCTTCCAATCTCTCTGTGCTTCTGTGGTCACTTAGCCTTCTTGTGTAGCCAAATCTCCTCTTAATGAGGACACTGCAACTGTATTTAGGGCTCACGAAGATAATCTGGGACAATCCCCACATCTCAAGACCCTAATGTAATCGTATCTGGAAAGTTGCTTTTGCCATAGAAGTCAATGTTCACAGGTTCCGGGGATTAAGACATGGACATATTTGGAAGCCGTTATTGAATTATCACAATAGGAGAGAGGGGATGATTCCAGGAGCAAATGTCTTTGGCCAGGGAAGTGGGTTTAGGCTTGGATAGAAATGGATATTTCATTCTTTGTAACAGGGTCATAGGTTTTGATGTTGATGGTCTGATTTGCTAGTCAAAAGATGTAGCATTTGTTCTTGAAGCCCAGACAAGTTTTACTTCTTGGATTCTAAATTCCCCTCTTCACCTAACCTAATTTGAGCAGGGTGTCTGTCATTTGAAATCAAAGGATTCCTGTTTACTTTAAGAGGTCATTACATACTTTTTTATTTGAAACCATGTTTCTTTTATAATTTTTCTGCAGAGAAAATTTATTTTTTAAATTTTCCAAAGAACAGATATCTGGCTATTTTCACTTCCCCTTTCAAATCAATGACATCTTTATTTTTCTGAAATTGGATTTGAATTGGTTTTGGTACCAGGTAACTACATCTTCTAATTTGTTTGCTAGGAATGTGAGTAATATATTAGCTGGTTGGCCAAGTAAACCTCTCCACCTTTGTCTACAACGCAATAATTTGCTTAGTAATCCCCGACTTTATCTTTCTGGATAATTCAGCTGAACAGTGGATCTCTTCCTTTAGCTTCTTGGGCTATTTTCTCAAACTCTTGATCACAGTCATATAAGATGGACAGGGATATTTATCAGGTAGTAAGGGTTTCATTTCTGTGTAAAAATGATTGACTTGATTTGTAATGGTTTTATATTGCTAGCAAATAACCTTTAATAATTTACATGTGTTCTTCATTTATATGTATTCTTCATACTAGTAGGCAATTTTAGCCAATATCAAAAAAAATGAGCCTAAAATTATTCTCTATTGGCCTCATATGCTGGATTCAGGAAAATTTCACAAATAACTTAAAGCAATATGATAAATTATACTGAATGCTTTAATTTAACTGAAAGCCAGAGAATATATAGTAGCTTTCTTTAATAGGTTTAACTTTTTGAGAGGTAAATATATAAATTTCATGTATTAATATAATTTAAAAGATGTATACTTAGTATCTCAATAGATTTACTATATTTAGTGAATTATTTTAAAATCTTTTGAAAGTATAATCCACAATTTCAAATGTTGTTAAAAATTAAATATATTAGTATTTAGCCATCAGTAATTACCTTAAGTATGAGTGAGGGTTACATCTGCAGCCACCCCAACCCCCTGGTACCAGTCCACGGCCCGTTAGGGACCTGGCCCCAGAGCTCTGCCGTCCCTGCCCCTGGTCCATGGACAGGTACATAGAAAGCCTGCAGGTACAGCTTATGTACTGGCTGTTTTGGCAAGACTACAGTATTCCTATTACCTTTCCTCTCCAAATAAAAGCAACATCAAGGCATCTTCTAAATAGTATCATAACTTCAGAAAAACTGTTAAATTTTTAGCTTTTTTAAAAAGTCCTTCAGGTGTTTTTCTATTTGTTAACATTTTAAGATACACCTTACAGACCATTTCAACACTTGGTCAGTTTGAAGACTCCAGAAAGGGGATTAATTTCAGATGAGCATTTCTTCTTTTCTGGGAGAACGGAGGCTGGCCTTGCCTATTATTAAAGACTGCCTGGTCCGTGGTCACTTTGAGGCAACAGTGGCCTCAGCTCTCATCTGTCCTCGCACTCCACTCAGCTATATTTGGTGACTGAACTCATGTCTCAGCAGACACCACCATCAGGAATTCCAGCAGCAGGCTGGGGAGCAACCCCAGGACTAAGGCCTGGGTTCTTAGAAATTAAAGCCGCTTAGCATGGAAAGAACTATATTCATGGAGTTGATAAACGTAAGATTTACACACATTCCTCTATATTCTGATCTTGTAGCTGGAAATCACCACCTGCCCTTTTAACATGCTCTTAATCAGTTAAAAGTACTGTATGTGATTCCAAGTAGAAAAAGTATTACTCTTAATGAAAGTTCCTCCTGCTATCATGTTCTGCTCTGTGCATTTAAATTTTACTCAAGTGGTAGATTACTATAAAATAGTGATCTAGAGACTATTTAAAAAAACAGCTACTGGTTTAGGTGAAGGTGATTGTATAATGATGATGAATATTATAGGCATTGCTGATAGCAAGGAGTTTAAATAGATAAAAATCATAGAGGGACTGAATTTAAGCCATTTTGCTACATTGATTCCTTAAGTCAGTTCCTGGCACATCAAGAGCATTCAAGATAGGTTTGTTGAAAGAATAAATGAATGAACGGATGACTCCAAGTAGCATATTTTTATACCATATACCCTTTAAATTGGGCCATCTAAGATTGTGTATATAGGGTCAAGATAAAAATTCAAGGAATCATCTGTCTACACTGATTTAATTTAGCTGGTAATGACTTAACTTTCCATTTTTTCATCTATTAACAGCATCTTAAATGGGATTGTGAATACTTATAAGTAACATAAATATAATACTAGTGTGGTCAAAGATTTCTTTATATTGTTAATAGGTACGAGACCATAAGCCATCAGAGGATGTTAGAATAAAATACAGCCGATAGGGCAGGGCAGGTCTCTTGTTTACGACAAGTATAGGCCTTCATGTAATTGTAAAAATGCTCCACAATCACTCTATTACTTACTCTGTAGCATCTCCTTGCTCTAATATTTTAATCCTCCAAATAGCAAATATAGGTAATAAGAACAAAAATCATTGCTGTCCCAGTGTCTGGTAGCAGAACCACCTCTAAGGGTAAAAATATCATTAAAAACTCTTGGTTATGTTAACTTGGAATTTAAGTATGGATCCTTTATTTAGGTGATACTTCATCATCACATTTGATCCAGCTTCTTATTTAAAGGAGTTTCTCAGTGAGCTTGGCTGGTTTAACACTTTTTTTTCCTCTGAAAACTTCCCAAATATAATAGTCCATCCCTAAAAGGACAAAGATTGGGGTAGGGGATAACAAAAGATGCCAGAAATCAAGAAGAGTATTGGAAAATGGTGAACAGAAGAAGCAGTGGTCTAACTAAATCACAGAGCAAAGGGGGTCAAAACTTCAGCCACTTCAGAAAGAGATGCTGAGGACATGCAACTGATTTGTTGTAGAGCCCAGAGGGGCTCAGGAGTTGGAGGTACCAGGTATTTCCTTGCAAATACTTTTAATTGGCAAACCATATATGCATGGAGGGTGAGTCAGAGCTTCAAAGAGAGTGGAAAGAATCGCTATGGAACAGTTAGACCCTATTTTCCTATCCCCACTTTTCTCCAGAAAAAACTAAACCAGAAGGCTTCAGACCTAAGGACACAAAACCCAGAAGACAGCAGATTAGTCACTGGAAGAAGTCTGGGGAAACTTGATAGGAGAGGGGGAAATAAGAGCTTTGGAGTACCTGTAATTTTATTTCTTCAAACAAGATACAGTGCAAATATATGAAAATGTTAACAATGGAAAGCTCTTGGTGGTGTCGTATTAGGGAATGGAATATCAGGGTCAATTAGATGGATGGTGAATGATAACATATATAAAATGTGGTCTTAATTTTTAAATAAAATAGATGCATTTTTTCCTTAACAGAACTATAATTATATAAATTATATAACAGAACTATAATTATATAAACCCACCGTCATGTCAGTGCTTTAAAATGCCTTATCGTTGAATGAGCAGCACATTGTTGAGAGTCCCACCAGGTCCTGCACCCAGGCAGTAGCTTTAGCAAACTTTACCACCCCATCCCAATGTGGGGCGCAGGACATGCTCTCTCATTTTACTCTTTTCTTTACTAAAACATTACTCATTTCTTTTTGCTGTTGTGGACTTATTTAAAAATGAATTTTAACAGTTTCTCTTTCTCTTAGGAGGTATAAAAAAGTACAAGGACTCGTACAAGTACCGGTAGTCTACTTTCTGAGTAGTTAGCGCTCGCGGGTGAGCATCGACCCTGAGCCAGTAAACGCCCAGGCGGTCCAGGTTGTCCTCCCGGCCGGTAGGCGGCACTGCAGGAAAGCGCCAGCTGCCGTGCCGTGTGGGGATCTGTGACCAGCTGCAGTCAATGAGGAGAAGCGCTCGGATGCCCGGGGGGCCCCGGAGCTCCCCGGGATCTCCCCGTCCCCACCGCAGCAGGGGTGGGGGAGCGAGAATGCGGGCTGGGTCAGGCGTCACCAGGGGGCGCAAGGGCCGTTCCTGCGGGCTGACAGTCGGCTCCCGCCACCAGGCAGGGGCGGAGGCGGCCTCACTGTGGGCGGGGGAGTGAGGCCGATTCACAGACGGGCTGTCGGGAGCGGGCTAGCTCTTCTCCCTCCTCCCCTGCCCCGAGGTCCCCTTCCAACGTCTGGCCACGAGCAGCAGCCCGACTCCCGAGCTCGCCCGCAACGCCCGGCGCGCTGGGAGCCTCCCCGCGCAGGGCCTGCCCCGACCCCGAGCCCGGCTCCCGGTGGGGCGGGGTGCGCGCACCCACTCCGCACTTTCCCGGCAGTTCTGCCCCGCGGCGCCCTCACCTGATAAGAGTAGCTCGCAAATGTGCCCTCCGTGGCCCTGAACGACGGTCGAGTCCGGGCGGCACGGGATCTGGCCTGTGGGCCTGTCCCTGGGTCCCCCAAGTTCAGTCTCTTACCGTGCCAGGGAGAAGCGTGCTGGTCCCCAGGTGCCCAAGCAGGTTTAATGACGTCCCTCCGCTTCCGGGTCGCGCTGCCCTGCCGGCGCCCGCAGGCAGCTCGCAGTCCGAGCACCCCTTTGTCCTCTGCAGGTCTTCAGGACAGGGGCGAACCCCACACGCTGTGCAAGCCTCGGTGTGGTGGGCACAGGGACGAGGGGAAGTAGCTGCTCCCGACAGCCCTGGCTCAGTTGTCCCTGGGGGCAGCCATGTCCCTGGGCAGT
The DNA here is from genome assembly GCF_000956105.1 of Propithecus coquereli. Classification (NCBI taxonomy): domain Eukaryota; kingdom Metazoa; phylum Chordata; class Mammalia; order Primates; family Indriidae; genus Propithecus; species Propithecus coquereli. The sequence continues at coordinate 5,334,638 of NW_012151174.1, forward strand.
AGCGGGAGGGGAGGAAGGGCGGGAAAAGGTCTGAATGGAGGAAGCCGGCACGCTGCTTGTCTCTGTCCCTCCCAGAAGGCAGCCGTCCTGGAACGTCCAAGCTCCCCTGGGACCCAGCAGCCCCCGCGCCACTGCAGCCGGCAGGTGCTGGGAAATGTCTGTGTGGGGACCGGCGACGCGAAGGCTGAAGGCCCGAGGCTCCTGGGAGGACGCGGGCGGGCCTGGGCGACGCAGCGTGGCGCCTGCCGCCTCGGCGCGGGCCTGTGGTGAGGGGAGCGACCCCAGGGGCTGGCGGCCCAGGGCTCTGCTTCCAAGAAGCTCCCAGTTCGCGGGGGGAGCAGCTTCGGGGCTCGTGGGGGTAAAAAGTCTCCGCAGCAGCTCGGGAGCCGGCGGTCCGCCTCCGCCTGAGGGAGGGAGAAAACGCCCCACCTACCCTTTCCACGGACCCAAGTTTCTCGGGTCGTCGAGCTCTGCCAAAATCTTGCTCCTTGTTCGCTCCGCGCTTTCTTCCTGTAGAGTCTCTGGTAGATTCTAGCACTTTTCCCTCAGAATTACACCTGAGAGGGTTTTTTTCGTCTAAAACTCCTCTTCCTTTCTGAGAAGGTCTGGAGACCCCGTGTGCAGGCGGCCATCTTGCCCGCACTGGGCCCGCGGCGTCCGCGCCCGACCCCTCCCCAGAGGGCCGCGTGCACCGTCCGTCATCACCCCACGTTGGATAGCAGCGCACCAGGGACAGCATCTCTGTCCTGCCCCTGCTGAAATTACTCAAATTGGCCGATCCTAAGCCCGCTTCCCTGCCCGGCCTGTTTCTTCTCACAGCACCACAGAGAAGGCTCCGGCACAGGGGTGTCCGCGCCTCTGCCCTTGACAGCGCCCCACCCCCACCAGACTCGCGGCATGGCCGTCCTGACCCCGGGAACCGTGAGTGACGCAATTGCCAAACTCTTTCCGACTTCTCGCTCTGCATCTGGTCTCCTCGTACCTCACCCAAGGTAACGTGGTTAAAATGAGTGTCTCATGCGTTTTCACATTTACCAGGGAGCCCGTTTCCATGCGCCTCTCAAGTTGGGAAGTGGGGTCGGTGACTTTTTAGCTGGGTCCCAGTGCAGCTCCCAGATGATTACAACTTCACGTTCTTCTTATCGAAAGTCCTGCGCTTTTGAAGCTCTTGGCATTTGAGCTGACCATCTTCCACCCTACTTTATTTGAGACTTTGGATCCAGCTGGGCTCTTGGTTCTCTTTGCCCCAAGTCCTGCCATTACCCTGGGTGACATCGACACCCATTTATCAGTTTATTCCACACCCTAGCATATTGCTTCATATTTATTCTTTGACCTGTTTATATCTATTGATTTTCACCTCTATTTATAGTTGACCCTTTGGTTTCACAGCCTCATTTGGATGTGCTCTGCTTCCAAAATCCTAAATCAAAATGCGTATCAATTATCTATTACTGGACAGGAAATTACTCTAAAACATGATGGCTTAAAACAATGTGTACACACGAACTTAGTTTGCTTTTATAGAGAGCATTAAAAATGACCTTCATTGATTTCTATTCTATTTTTATTTTATTTTTCTCTACTAGAGGGGAAAGGGAATTCTACCAAAATAATTGGATGTTTAAAAATGGCTTTGAGATTTATTTGACCTAAATAAAAATGAACAGTGTTTCATACCTTTTAAGTAAAAGTTTGCATTTTACATGCCTCATGAGCATACTCGGCAAGGAAATATCAAACTTGCAAGTGGTGTGGTCACGGCCAGACGACTGTGGGCAGCTGCATAACAATTTCATAAACTGCTGACCAAAAAAGTCTAATGTGGAAGGATGTGGCTGTCACTTGCTGGGAAAACAAATAAGAAAGACTATGACGAGGAAGGAAATCAGCTGTTCTACAAAAGAAAGATTTAAATATTTAAAAAATGCCAACCACTGACGACAGTTGCTCTGCCACACAAAACCCTGAGGCCATACTGCTGTTGGCCTAGCAATTGCTCAGAACTATTTTTGGGAAAGAATTTCCATGGAACTGGCATATCTTTAGACCCCAATGTTTCCTCTCATTGACTAGTCAACAGGTGTTGAAAAAGCCGGTGCAGAAATATCACAGACCAAGTGTGCCCATTTTAATTTTACACCTGCATCTTGTTTTGTTTGAATGTATTGCCTCTTACATGAGGAGACATTTCATGTATTTCTGCAGCATAAAGATGAATTGTTGACATAATTACTTTTTCATAGGTACACATAAGAATTTATTAAAACCATAGGTTTATTTCTGATTTATAAATTGAATATTGATACTATGATTACACACTTCAAACTCGAACAAATTTAGTAGAGTATGAATTCTCTTTGTGATGAAAGCTGTTGGCATTATAATTTTAAGAAAGCCATGTAACTATCTTGGCTTTTTTTTTAACCTGTTATAGCTGGAGAAATAAGTAGTATTGAATTTCCTTACAAAGTCTCATGCCAGGTGAGCTCCTGAAACAAGTATCACATCAGAGTGAGAGAAAAAGCAAAAGCCAAAATGATACAGTGTTAAATTGCTAAAATGTTAACTTTTTCTGTAAGACCTAATGAGTGAAGGGGTGATTCCCCCCACTGCTTCTCCATTTAACAGCCCAATTTGTCATATTCTTGAACTGCAAAAGAATGAGGCTCCTTATAACCTCATTAAGGCCTCATACCTAGTACTCAGCATGTTAAAATTACTGCTGTCGTCCAGTCTGAAACTGGTAAACAATTTGCTCTTGTAGATTTGGCTAGCAGGTTCTGTTCACTGCCTGTTTCAACAGCCACTCAGCTGTAGTTTGTCTTCACCTCTGAAGGGACACAATACGCCTCCACCAAGCCACCCACAGATACCCCAGTGTCTTACCGTCACACACAATCTTTGCAGGCACAATCTTGGCTGCATCCACCTTTCTCCAGGAGCACAGGCATGACATTGCATCAGCGATATCCTCCTTTGCGGAGATCCATTTCAAACACTCATTCAGGACATAGAAATACTCACAGAGGAGCTTTAAGAAGGGAAGCAGCAAAGTTCAACTCAACAGGATGAACAGAAATCTGCCCCATGTATCAATTCTTTCGATAAATGTGAATGGCTTGAACTGCCCACTAAAGAGACATAGGCTGGCCAAATGGATAAATACACACAAGCCAAGTATCTGCTGTCTTCAGGAAACACATCTAACCCTCAAGGATGCATTCAGACTCAAGGTGAAGGGATAGAAAACAATATTCCATGCAAACAGAAGCCAAAAGAAAGCTGACACGGCAGTTCTGATTTTAAATAATTTAGTCTTCAAATCAACAAAAGTAATGAAAGACAAAGATGGTCACTATATAATGGTGAAGGGTACAATTCAACAAGAAGACATAACAATTCTAAATATTTATGCACCTAACTCAGGTGCACCCAGATTCATAAAGAAAATCCTACTTGATCTAAACAAAATGATAAACAGCAGCACTGTAATAGCCGGAGACTTCAACACCCCTCTGACAGAGCAGGACAGATCCTCCAAACAGAAAATAAACAAAGAAACAATGGACTTAAACAGAACTCTAGAACAAATGGGCCTGACTGACATTTACAGAACATTCTACCCCAAAACCACTTAATACATGTTTTTCTCATCAACTCATGGGACATTCTCTAAGATTGACCATATTCTAGGCCACAAGGCATGTCTCAAAAAATTTAAAAAAATAGAAATTATACCATGCATCTTCTCAGATCACAGTGGAATAAAATTAGAAATCAACTCCAACAGAAACTCTCATTTCCACACAAAATCATGGAAACTAAACAACCTTCTGTTGAACAATTATTAGGTTAAGGAGGAAATTAAGATGGAAATCAAAAGATTCTTTGAACTAAATGATAAAGGAGACACAAGTTATGAAAATCTGTGGGACATAGCTAAAGCAGTTTTGAGAGGAAAATTTATATCCTACATGCCTACATCCAAAAGACAGAAAGACCACAAACCAACAAGCTAATGAATTGTCTCAAAGAACTAGAAGAGGATGAGCAAACCATCCCCAAACCCAACAGAAGAAAAGAAATAACAAAGATCAGAGCACCACTAAATGAAATTGATAATAAAAAAACTATATGGAAGATCAATAAAACAAAAAGTTGGTTCTTTGAAAAATAAACAAAATTGACATGCCTCTGGCTAGAGTAACAAGAAGCACAAAAGAAAGGACTCTAATAAGCTCCATCAGGAATGAAAAAGGAGAAATTACAACTGATGCCACAGAAACACAAAATATCATCTATGAATACTGTAAGAACCTCCTATGCACATAAACTTGAAAATGTGGAGGAAATAGACAAATCCTTAGAAACACACAGCCGCCCTAGTCTCCATCAGGAAGAAATAGAATTCTGGATGGACCGTTGTTTTACACATATGTGTAAGGCCCTGCCACCTGGTTAAATTCCTAAAAATTATTTGGTCCATCTATGATGTTGGCAAAATAAGAGAGACCACTATTATCCTTCTCAGCACCCACATAGTTAATACAAGTCTAACCTCTTTTAGTCCTGTGGGGTTCTGAAGGAACATCTTCCACATTTATTCATTTTACTTCATCTCACTGATGCTGTTACTTGCAAATCAGCCCACTGGATATGGGCCCCCTTCAACAGACGCTGTAACATCTGTCCAAATTGAAATCAGGAGGCACTCCCCTTAGTGTTCTCAGAGACTCCTCTACCTTAGAGGCCTTAACAACCTCTTCTCACGCTCGTGAAGTCGCTGGACACCCTCTGATGGCTGTAACTTGCTTGTGGACTTCTGAGACAAAATACTGCACTTCCTCAGCCCTGTGCTCCAGACAGAGCAGCATTTACTGGCCACATCCTGGGCTTTCTTGGAAACAGAGCTGTGATGTTCTGAACTCAAGAGCCCACTATGCTTTGGGTCATGGAAGGAGCACCCCACAAGCCTGGCATTGCCACCAAGTCCTCCTGGATGCCAGACGGAGCCAAACTTGGGCCCTCTGTCATGTCTCGCTTGTAGGAGGGTGTGGTCTCCTCTGTCCTCAGACTCTTGCCAGATGTCACATTGCTGGTAGAGGTCACCCCTCTGCCAGACCTCTTGGCTACCTGGGGAGCCCTGTGGATCAACTGAGTGAGCAGAAGCAGGAGTTTGTAGATTTTATGAATGGAATTACCACATCGTATGCGCTGGAGCTCCGTGGAATACCAAGGTGTCCCTGATAAAGGAGGGGACCCAAGGGTCAGCACGACTGGCCAAACTTTGAAAGTTATCTTGATGTTGGATGCCCTGGCCAATAACTGGCCCCTCTATCCATTTCTTACATATTCTTGGGCGATGGCCTGTGAGTCCCTCCCTTTGGGGTAAAGAACTCTAACAGTCTCTGGCCTCCTAGTTATCCCAAGTGTAAATTAGGGTGACAGATACCTCTACGTATACTTGGGCCACAACACAAACCCTCGCCAGGACAGTCCTTACCCTCTTTGCAGCCCCAGACCTTACTGATGGTGAGGAGGGCACACTTCACGTCTCAGAATATGTAATGTTGGGCTCCTGAAGAAAGCAACGGAACTTCCACCTGCCTACGCGCCCTGACAGTTTAGTTTAAGAGGCCCGTGGCCAAATCAGAGAGCTCTCACTAAAATCACAAAGTGGCAAGTGGATGCTCTGGTGGGTTTCACCATTGGCACAGGCATCGATCAGTGTAAACCCACCACCCTTGGGGACTTGCCCTCCCTTCCCCAGTGCCACGAGAGCCCCTCAAGTGTCTTTACTGGCCGTAAGGGGAGCACCCCTACTGCTCCTGTGTTTATTTCCTCCTCACTGTTTGTTCCTGCCTCTCTCTCCTGGTCAAGTACCTGCTTTGCTTCCTAGGAAAAAACTTTTCCTAGCCCTGAAAAGTCTCAGCCATCACCAAAGTTTAAACTGATGCAAAAGCAGTGTATTATAAGGCCTAAAATTTCACGTAGTTTCTCCCCATCTTTGAGCCTGACAGAGCTTCAGAGGCCTAACCCGGAGTGCTGGGCTCTCACCAGGTGTGCGCCCCACCTGGCCCTCAAGGATTCCCACCTAGCCCGTTCCTCTGTCAGCTGGGCTGGCTGCACTGACCTCATGTGTCTCACTTTCTTGCCAGGCAGCAAAATCATCCCATCGACGATCACATCCTCTCACGGGACTCTGGTCATTACAAAGCCAGCATCCCCCAGCCCTGCTGGTCCACTTTTCTCCAGAGTTCACCCTGTCTCGCCCTGTGTGGCCTGTGGTTTCCCGTTCCCTAGGCTGGGAGCACATGTGACTAATAAACTTGCTGTCACTCTCAACTGTCCAGTGTCAGGTGTCACGAGTTCGGCCATCCCCTACCCCTAAGGTGGGAACCATTCTCTCCCCAGTGGGCAGAAGAGGAGGTGAATAAAAGAGTTGAAAGGTTCTAAAAAGAGACAAAATACTGATAGGTAGATTTAGTCCAGAAATACTGAGCGTGTGTTGAAGCATTTTTAAACAGGGTCTCAATATGCTTATTTTACATGTTAAAAGATAACCTTGGCAGCAGGGTGGAAAATGAATCGGAGGGACAAGCTGGAGTCAGGAAGTGGATAGGTCATTTCAGTAACCCAGACGAGGAATGATGACACTGCTCTGCCTTTGGAATATGGGACAGAGAAGAGATTTGAAGTGCCCTAAATGCTAGGGGTTCCAGTTCCTTGGGATTTGAGGAAGGTGAGGCTCCAACAATGGCTCAGAGGCTTCTAACTTGAGCAGCTGCTACTTGATGATCCATTAATCCTTGCGGAGAAGGTGGGAAGACAAGTGGATTTGAAGGAGAATATGAAACTGAAAGCAAGGGAGCAGAGGCTCTTTGGAAAAGAGGGACTGGTTAAAAAAATCTTTCAAATACTGCAAATAAATGAAACACAGGTTAAACCAGCATGATTTGGACTTGTCAATCAGTGGGTCATCACTGGAGGTCTGACAGCAGTTCCAGGGCAGATTTGGACGATGGTACCTGAGGAGTTTGGGGGATGGAGAAGCGTAGACAATGAATGAAGACCACTACGGGGTGCCATGCTGGGAAGAGAAGGGGTGAAATAGGGCATGAGATCATCGTTCCTACTGTCTTAAAACGGAGGTGACCAGAGCCTAATAGTGGAATGAGCAGCAAGTCTTAGTCGACAGGGAGAAGTTAAAGATACAGCAGACTGAACAATGACAGGCTGAGAGGCTCGAGGACAGGACCGAACTCGAGATCACAGAAGGCTGGGTGTGTTGTGGCTAGGTGGCACGCCGCTGCTCGTCTCAGATAATGGCATGTGGAGTTATCAGGAAGCTGAGCAGGAATTCGCCTTGAAACAGGAGATGTCCTATCACTGCAAAGACATGAGAGGGATAGTTAGTGATGTCGAGTTGTAACTGTCGTTGTGAAGTAAGCAAAAGGCTGAGTGGAACAGAAAAAAGATATTCGCTGTGTTTGTGAACAACACGTTTGATGACAAGATCATTCCCCTCAGTGTCCAGGTAACAACAAGAAAAAAGTTGAATTGATCCAGATGATCAAAGTGTCAACCCGTGGGCTCAGACACTCGCACAGGCAGAGGAAAGCTGAAGTGTCGGCTCACGGAGTTCATCCCAACAGGGCAAAACATCCAGGAAGCCTACGTGGCCGAAGTGCAGAGGTCTGAGAAGTAGCAAGGGAAGGGGTGATTGCCGAGCTTCTGGACAAAGTCCAGGGTGTGGTCATGGCAGTAGATTGTGAAATGAAAAACAAAATGTAGCCTAGAGCTTCTGTGCATTGTTTACCTGCTTTGGGTGAAAAATTGAAGAGGATGAAGCAAGGTTTATTGATTATAATTTATCTTACCTGATAAATCTGAAGTCATTAAAAGTCAAAACCACAGAATATCATATATACTAAAAAATGTAATAATTTACTACAAAGAAAGCAAAATGAAATCATTTGTCCATGAACAGAAACCCTTTCAGTTGTAGAATTTGGGGCATGTGCCTGAGATTATGTAATAGAGAATATTGTAGGTAGACCTTTGGGTTAGACCGAATTTCGAATCTTGGCACCATTGACTGGCTATGTTATCCCTCTGAGCCTTATTTATCTTACCTATAAAGCAACAAAAATATAGTACACATCTGATGAGCTTGTTGTGAGAATTAATGTAATAATAAATGTAAGGATATTAACATACTGCTTACCACGTGGTAGCCTCCTGAATTAATGCTACCTCTTATAACACAAGACATTATTTCTGCTGTTAGCAAATATGTCATTACAATAGTTTCCTGCTATATTAGTTTATGATAGCATATTAGTTTTCTATGGCTGCTATAACAAATCACCACAACCTTAGTGGCTTCAAACAACACAAATTTATTCCTTAATAGTTCTGAAGCTCAGAAGTTCAAAATCAGTCTTTGTGGGCCAAAGGCAAGGTGTCACCAGGGCTGCTTTCTGGAAGCTTTAGAAAAGAATGGGTTTCCTTGCCTTTGCCAGCTTCCAGAGACCACCCGACTCAGCCTGTGGCCCCTTCCTCCAGCTTCAAAGCCATCAGAGTAGTGTCCCCACTTTCTGTCACTTGGTGTCTGTCGTCAACACGGCCTCCTCTGACTCTCTTATAAGGGCCCTTGTGATTTTCTCAGTTTTGCCTGGATAATCAGGATAATCTTATCTCAAAATCCCTAATTTGGTCTATTCTGCAAAGTTCCTTCTGCTACGAAAGTCAACACGTTCACAGGTGCTGGGAATTAGGACTTTGGCCGCCTTTGGAGGGAGGAGGAAGGGGGTTATTCAGCCTACGGCAGGCAGGTACTCCAGAGGTATTCGTGAAGGACAGGTAGGAATATAGGCTGATTTAAGGCGAATGATTTGCCAACATCCATATTCTTTTATTTTCTTTCTCAGCATCATTGTTAATAAACACATACATCTCCAAACAAATGAATAAAACAAATGCCCGAGGGATGTGAAAAATGTCCTCCCTCCCCATCCTCACCTTTTTTTTAAACAATTTGATCTTCAGTTTTTGACAAGAAAATACATCATTCACTGCTCTGTCTGTTCTGTCTTCCCCGTGGAACCATGTCTGAATCTCTGCTCTTCCCTCTCCTCGCAGACAAAGCGGCCACGGTTGCCCACGGTTGCCCACGGTCACCGTCGCTCCCAAATCCGCTGTGCTCCCCCGACTCTTTCTTAGAATTACAACCTCTTTGCACATTGATAGCATTCATGACGTTAAGCACACGGGGACACTAAAGAGAAGAGAGGTGAGTGTTGAAACCTACATTGCAAGCATCAACAGGCAAAAATTAAGCAAAAATGGCACCAGTGGAGGCAGAAATAAAAGTAAGCGTGTTGCATTTTTAATGTATTTTTTAATGGTGTTTCTTGGCCTTTGAAAATTATAAATATAGTCCACAGAGAAACAGTAATCATCAGTTTCTCATAATAGAAATTCAAAGTTCATGTATTTTTACTTTTTTTTTCCTTTTGTATACAAGTAGAAGCTGCAAGACCCCACATTTCACTGCGGAATTTCTATATTTTATCTATTCCTAAAATCCACCTGTTCTTGATTTTATTTTGTTTAGATGTCTGAGATTTCTCTGCCTCAGTTTTCTCTATATTTACCCCAAATGCCAAAGCTGATTATTATTGCTGCTGCTCTGTGTCAAGGTTCTTCTCTTTTAGTTTTATTTTTGACACATAATAATCATACCTATTTCTGGGGAACAATGCGAGGTTTCCATACAGGTACACGTTGTGCGAATCAGGGTAATTAGCAAATCCATCACCTTGAACGTTTATCATTTCTTTGTGATGAGAACGTTCATAAATCTCTCTTCTGGCTATTTTGAAGTGTACATCACTGGGACCGTGGTCCCCTGCCGGGCCCCAGGGCATCGGACCTTGTTTTTCCGTCTAAGGGCAGCTTTTCGCCCCTTGACCGCCCCCGACCCGCCTGGCTTGGGGTTGACGGAGGGGAAGGAAGGATGATGCTACCTGGGCTCCCGGGTCAGGGCTGCAGGGAAAACGAAACCCAAGTGCGCGGAGAGGAGAAAGGAAACCGAAACTGCCGCACGGAAGAGCCGCGGGCATAAAAGGCTGGGAGCGGCCGGGACTGTCTGGGTCCTCGGTCCTGGCGCTCGGTCCCCGCGGACGCAGCAGGTCAGGCCGGGCCGGGCCGGGTCGTGGCGGGAAGGGAGTGGGGGGGGGTGAGTGTCCCTAAGGAGGCGCCGGCAGCGGAGGTCGCGGGGCTGCTTCACCTCTGGAGGGACGGAGGACGGGGGAGCGGGGGCGCCGCGCGGAACAGGACAACCGCGGGGACAGGGGCTCTGAGACCGCAGAGGGGCGCCCAGGCCCCTCTGCACAGGGCGGGAGCTGGGAGCTGGGCACCGGGGGCCTGAGGGACACCAAACCTGGGCGTGGACCGCAGCAACAGCTTCCTGCTCCGTGCAGAATCCCTGCCCCAGACTTGTAGAGTCAGAATCTGCATCTTAGTACCTCCCGGGGCGATTCCTGCGCATCCTCACATTTCGGTGGCTTAATAAGACAATAGAAGTGTACTCCTTCCTCTCATAGCTGTTAAAATAATGTATCCACTGTCAAGGGGCAGGCATCTGTTTCCTATTGCTGCATAGCAAATTAGCACAAACTTAATGTCTTGAGACAACGTGAGTTTATCATTGTACAAGTCCCACGGGTCAGAAGTCCAGGCAGGTAACCGCGTCCTGGGCTCGCACATCACCAGGCCGACACCAGGTGCGCGCTGTGGTGCTCACTCAGGTGGGGAGAAGTCAGAGCCTTGCAGCTGCCTGACGGAGCTCCCCTGTGTTCCTGCTGGCTGTGGGCTGGGGCTGCCCTCAGCCTTGAATTCCATCCTCAGGTGCTAGCCACGTGGCCCTGTCACAGAGAGGTGGCTTATGCCTTCGAAGCCAGCAGGAGACTGTCCCCTGTCTAGTGTGGTGGAGGCATGCAGTGTAACCTGGTCTCGGGAGGGGCTGTGGCATTACATTCACGGGTCCTCCCCGCACTCCAGAGGAAGGGATATGCAGGGTAGCGGAGACCGTTGAGACTCTGCCCACACAGTCACTCTCCCCTGGGGTCTCAGGAGCTGGATGCCTTCCATGGCGTGGTGGTCCCACCATCGGTCCAGTGCACAAGGCCTGCGTTCCCTTCCCTTCCTCCCTCCTCCCTTCCTCCCTTCTTCCCTCTCCTTTTCTCTCTTCTACTTCCCTTCTTCCCTCTTTCTCCCTCTCTTCCTTCCTCCTCTCTTCTTTTTAAAGCTCCTTTGAATTAGAACATAGCTCTGACAATACTGTGATTGGATGATGTGTCTTTTAAGTTTCTTTCAATCTCTTTCATCTCCTTGTGATCCATTTGTTAATAAGATGTGAGGTTTTTTGTTTGTTTTCTGTGTGTCCTGTAGAGATTCTCCTATAATTGTGGTGTTGTTTAACGTGTTTCTTTGTCCTGTAATCATCTTGTAAATTAGTCATTACTGCTAGAATTTTGATCAGGTTCAGTTTTTAATTTTTTTTGGAGGATGGGTGGGGACTAGAGTACTTCATGATGGTGCCAGACACTTGCCTCTATTTTTGCTGTGCTAGCATGTGTTAATTAGGAGTTGTACAATGGTAATATTCTAACTCTATCATGCCTTCTGTTTATTAAGTAGATTGCTTCTAGAAATGAAACTCTCCCATATCTGTTTGGTAACCAAATAGTACAGTACTTACTATAAGAGCAGGATAACTTCTTGATTCCAGAAATCATTATTTTTGATATATTATCTTTAGATGCTACTTCTGAACTTCCTACTGTGAGAGATGAGGAATTTAGCAACATTTTCCTTTTTCTTCTATTCATCCTTTTCTGAACCTCCCAGTTTGATTATTTATATTACTATTTTTATATTGTCAAGGTTTATCATATTTTATAGTATTTTGTGACATTAATTCTTATGATTTGTTTCTGTGTTGAATCAAAAATAATAAAGCAGTAAAGAGCAGTAACAAAATTATGATTATGTACACATTACTCAATGTAGAAGCAATCTAGGAATTGCTAGGCGAGGCAATGTAGTTCTGTGTTATTAAATATTAAGACTACTGTTTGGAATAGACTTTTCTAAATTCAAAGTACCGAGAGTTCTCTTGTTTTTCTTTATAGCTTCCTTTATTTCTTTTGGATCATACAAAGTTTCACTGGTTTTTGATTGTCCTCATTTTTGATTGTTTTTTTCTCCCAATTTTCTGCACTATCTCTTTTTTAAAATTATCATTTAAGATACGTGGTTGGTGAAACTTCTGACTTGTTAAAAGTGTAGTTACATCTTTTTTCCTTCTCAGCAAATTGAATGACTGTTTTGATACAGAATTCTGGGTTCAAAATACTTTACCCTTAGAAATTTAAAAACATAGTTTGCTTTTATCAAAACATCCAGTAATGTTGCTTATTTTATTGAATAATTAGTTCTAACTATGTGCCAGGCACTATTTTAAGCAATTTATATCCATCAATTCATATATTTAAGTAGCTTGAAAATATGACTAGGAGACAGTAATATTATTGCCCCAATTTTGTAAACGAAGCGTAGAGCAGGTGAGGAACTTCCAAGCTCACAGAACCACAGTGCGTTCAGAGTAGCATTGAAGCCCAGGCAGTCCGTCAGCAGTGTTCCTGGCTGTACCCATGAGGCCTCTCTGACTTCCACTTCTTCATAGCTCGTTTATGTTTTTCTCTTTATTTTTGGAACTCTGCAATTTTAACAAGCTGTGCTGCTGTGGTTTGCTCTTTCGTCATTATTTCTGCTCAGTTCTTGGAGAACCTTTTCACTCTAAATATCTATATTTTTCTTTAGTTCTGGCGAAATACTGTTATATTACTTAAAAAATATATCTTTGGTTATTTTCATCCCACCGTTTTTAAATCTTTGTTCTTTCCTACTGGAATTTCTAGTAAGTGGATTTAGAACTTTTTGATCTGTATTTCTGTCCTCCAAAAAATTTCCTGCACTTTAACCCCCGCAATAACTATCTTGAAATTCCAGCATGCTCATGTCACTGTTCTGCACATGGATCCTTTTCTGAAGTTATGTTTTTAATTTTTATGAGCACTTACTTGTGCCCCCTGCCTGTTATTTCTTGTATTAGATAATCTCTTTTCGATTCTTTGAGAATACTAATTAGAATATTGTGAAGATGTGTTCTGTCGCTGAATCATGTTTATTCATCTGGCTTCTTCTTATTTTTGTTTTTTGTTTTTTTTGCCTCGAATATTTAGTGATACCACTAATCTGTGCATGTATGTATATGTGCGTGTATCTGTATCTATTTATCTATATTAATGTATGTTCAATCACCAGTTCATGCAGGTGGCTGGCTTTATTTCCTCTAGCATGCCTCTCCCTTAAATGAGAGACAAATGGGGATAATGACTGTGAATTGTTTGTCTTAAGGCATTTATGCGTTTGGGGTAGAGTTTGCTAGGGAAGCTGTCCTATAGGGTAGTGAGAGGAAAGTAGGTAGGCAGGCTATGAAATCCCTTAATTGTCAAGTCAAGCAGGGTTTTATTCTGCCACCATGGTGATTGTTGAAAAGTTATGAAGTGTCCAACAGGCACCTACGTCTCAGTAGTAGTCGTGGTTATTTAATTTTAAAAACTATATGATATATTATTCCTTTCAATTTCTGTGTATTATTTCTTAAAAGAATTTCTAAGTTGTGAGGACAGAAATCCTTATTAATTTGTTTGGAGCTAACTACTTAGTAAATGAATCTATTAGGTATTTATTTTGTTGTAGGAGTGCCATAAAAATTCCTGAGACACTAAGGGCATTGTGAACACCTGTAAACATGCAGATTAACTTAGTTCGTCTTGTAGAATCGGACACTAACTTTCTGATGTTCTCTTTCCTTCTGTAACATACTTGGGGTTGATTTTCTCTTGCCTGCTTGGTTCTTACTGACTCGTTCTTTCCATGTGAGCTTGGTAAAATGTGGAGAGCTGAAAGAAGACGGTGTGGCTCATGTGCAGTTAGTGAGGATGAAGAATGCATGAATGGGTGGCAGAGAGTTTGCACGAACACGGCTGGACTTTTTACCTGGAGACAAGACCCTTTATAATCTGGCTCATACCTACTTTTCCACCCCCATCTCCGATCAGCCTCCCTGTGCTGTGCCGTGTAGAGCGACCTGCAGAACCTCAACATCGCCATGTGGTTTCACCTCTCTGTGCATTGAACTGGTGCTGATTTTTCTACCTGGAATGTAATCCTCTATAGTTCTCATCTTCCCCAGTAAGCTTCCATAATTCTTCATCTTTCCAATTGTGCTTGAAGGCTCAGAACACAGGACCTGACCCTCCCAGTGTGGCTAAGAACTTCCCAGTGCTCTGACGGCTTCCTGTGCCCCTGCTTCCAGGGCACTCGGCATAGCGTCCTGCAACGTTTGACTAAATTCTCTTTAAATCCCCAGCAGGCCATAAGGGGAGAGGCCCGTGTTTCGTGCATTTGCGCATGTTGCAGCAAGCACAGTGCTTGGTGAAGAGTAGATCCTCTGTAAACCTTTGAAATAAGACAGAATAACTGGTTAGCGAGAGGCCATGCTTAGGCTCTGATCTCTACGAAGTGTTTCTTAAATGTCTCAGCCCACAGTAATTTCATTTTTCTGTAAACTTACTCATTTTTACAGTCATATGCTTTTTTGCATTATCATTTTAATGTTTAATGTTAGTGTGTACATCACCATTATATGTTCCTTAATGTCATGGAAGAGGAATCTATCTATCTATCTACCTACCTATCTATGTATCTATCTATGTTTCACAGCCCTAACGTACTAAATGGCAAATGTCTCAATATTTGGTTTCCATGGCAAAATGCTCAAGTGCATTTTCTTCTGCTTCTTAGTAGTTTTTTTCTGTTACCTTTATAGACTCTTCCTCCTGTCTACTGCCATTTATTAAATATTAGTAATCCTCAAAATTGGATTTTTAGTTTTCTTCTCCCATGATACCGTCTCTCCCTGTCCGAGCAAGCTCATATACACCCATGGCCCCACTTACAATAGATGCTCCAATGACTCACGTATTCAGATGTAGCCCAGACTCTGCGTTTGACCTCTCGACTTGTACATTTAACTGCTTACATTACATGGCATGTGGCAAATCTTAAAAGCAAGTCAAATTCAGGTTGTCTACAAATGCACTCGCGCTGTTCCCTGCCATGCAGCCTTGTTCCAAGAGTCTCGGCCCAGGGGATGGCAGAGCCATCACTCTGCAGAACCTTGAGTCGTCCTTAACGGCTCCCCTCGTCTCCACCCACATCCAGTCCACCACCAAAGCATGTCATGCTCACCTCCTAAATGTCCTGCAAATAGACCCACATCTCTCCAGCTTCTTAGCTCAAGCTCCCATCAAACTGTGTTACATCGAGCTGCCATCATCACTCCCCGGACAGCAGCTCTCTCTGCTCTACTTCACAGGAAGCTTGTCCTGTCCTATCTGTTCTCTGTACTGTAGCCGGACTAACCTTTTCAAAATGCAAAGCAAATTATAATGCCACCTGCTTCAAATCCACCAGAGGCTCGTGTTGGACTCTAGCAGAAGAGAAGGTTCTGTAACGTGCTAAGGGCTCTGCATGTTCTCTCCAGCACGGCCAGCCCTGCCCTCGCTCCCTCTGCTCAGGCCCTGCTGGCTTCTTCCTAGAACCCGGTTCCTAAGACCATGTTCCTTCCCACTGCAGAGCCTTCGCACGTGGGCTCTGATGTTCCTTCTGCCTGCAATGCCGCTCTGCCTTCTTGCTCGGTTAATTCCTCTCCAACTCTCACCTCAAGCGTTACTTCTTCAGGGAAACTTCCTTTGACCTCTTGACTTTGTCACACTCACAACTTTCCATTGTTTCTGTGATTATCTCGTTAGTATCTGTCTCTCCGGGTAGAGTTTCAGCCCCACGAGAGCCGACAGTGTGTTGACTTGCTCGTTCTCGTGCGCCGGGTGCCTAGAGTTTTGCTTTGCCAGTAATCCCACGTGGATTTGCTGGCGGAATAAAGACTTTTACTGCCCTTCCTTTGCAGGTCGGCCACTGTCACTCACAACTGCTGCCTGGAGACACCCAGGAAAGGACATTCGCCATCTTTAACACTTTCCAGTTCAGGCTAGAGGTGCAGACAGCGACAAGAATGGGTAATTTCCAATTTAAGATATTTATAAATTATGAAACAATGATCCTATAACGTACACAGATTTAACAGAATGAAAAAAACTGCATTATTGTTTCTTCTTTCTTAAACGATAACTAAATGATAGCTCCTCTAAAAAGGATAGACTGAAAAATAATCTAGTATCTTTTCCCACTTTTTTTTTTTTTGACGTTTAGACGAATGTACGACAATTTTGAAGAAAATGTCCCAGTTAATTTTGGAAGAAATGCCAAAAGCTGAGTGAGTATTACTGTAGTAATAAAGAGATGTGAAATCATATATCACATTCCCTGTACGTCAATTCGGCCTTGTGCTGATCTGCACACTGCGGCTCTCGGACAGCACGGGGCTGGGGGCGCTGAGCCTCATGCAAACATCCACATCTAACTTTGGACTTCTCCAAAACTGAACTACTAATAGCCGCTCTTGACTAGAAGGCTTACCTATAACATAAACAGTCAATTAACACATGTTTTGTATTTTATATGTATTATTATGTTGTATTATATACTGTATTCTCACAAAAAAGAGTAAGCTAGAGAAAAGAAGATATTATGAAAATCATAAGGAAGCAAAAATGTATTTAGTATTTATTAAGTGGAAGTGGGTCATCATAAAGGTCTTTATCCTTGTTGTCTTCACTTTTACTGTGATATGAAATTTACTGGAGAAAGAAACTGCTCATTAGGAGATGATGAGTGTCGTACGGCGTTGTAAGCGGATACTTGGAACGCTTGAGCTCGCGGAAAGAGCAGTAGGAGGTGGCTGTGAGATTATTGCAGTAGTACAGTACATGCTGTGGTTAATTTTATGCAGTTGTGATTTCATGCTGCACCTTAACGCTTGTTTACATTTCTCTCCACTGTGAATAGTGCCATGTGCAGCCTGAAGTGTTTGTATGCATAAATTTTGACTTTTTATTATAGATTTATGTATATTTTTGGTAGTAAGTGATAAAATAGACTACCTACATGCATTTTATGCACTCATGATATACCTTTTTCTTAATTTTTTTGATAATTGTAGGCTATGCGGTTGGCCAATTTTTTCAAATTGTCACAAATCTCCAAAAAGTTTTCCCATATATTTATTAAAAATTTCCTCATATAGGTGGACCTGTGCAGTTCAATCCAATGTTGTTCAAGGGTCAGCTGTGTATAATATATATGTATCAGTGCGTGTGTTTATGTTAGTGTATATGTGTATAATGTATCCATATACAATATGTACCAGTATATAAAGTATATTATATGCAATAGTATATATAACTATATGTGGTGTATTTACATATATATATGTATGATTGTTCAACACAATACTTGTAGAGCTGTTTGATGGTGGTGGAAACCGTTTTCTCTTGCTTCGTTTGTCAGCAGCCATTAGTGAATCCATTGTTTTAAAAGGGAATGAAATTGATTAAGCAGGAAAAAATATAATTTATGTCTATATTCAGAATACAGGTACTAGATTCCTGATCTAACCCAGGCTCTGCCATGTGGCCTTGGACGATTTGCTCTCTCTCTCTCTCTGAGCCTAAGTTTTGTTATCTGTGAAATGGGAATGACTCTGCCTTCTTCCTGTGAAAGATAGTTGTGCATGTGGTTCTATTTCAAAAGTCTGTGCATAGACAGTGCCACAAAACAATTAGCCAGTTTGGCTATTGACAATAATGACAATGAGATAATAATAGCAATGTTACTGCCTTTTTTGAACACTGTGTCGTGCATATGTGATTTTCGTTCTGTTTTTCATTTTAGCTATTCCAGTTTATTCAATGATTTCGTTGAGTCTGAATTTTTTCTGGTTGACGGGGACTCACTGCTTATCACATGCGTATGTGACGAGCTGTTAAAGCCTGGGCAGAATCTCCATCTCTTCTACCTCGTCGAACGCTACCTTGTGGATCTTATCAGTAAAGGGGGACAGTTTTCCATAGTTTTCTTCAAGGTAACATAGGACAGCTGAGTTCTTTCCTATAATTTTAGAACTAAAACTAAAATTCTTTCCTTCCTACAAGGTAGATTATATTTACAGAAATTCAGAAAATGTAAAGGTAAGAGGAAAAAAAATAACCCACAATCCCAGTATTCAGAAATTACTGCACTTAAGATTATTTTTTATTCACATTGTTGGAACTTTATTATAAGGACACACGGGATCCCGAGGGAGGGTGAGAAAGCTCCTCACCGGCGGCCCCGAGCTCTGGGTTCCGGTGTATCGCACTCTGACAGCTGCTGCTGTCCTCACGGCTCAGCGGGCGATTTGTGGAGGCGCAGAAGAAAATAGGACTGAGCCCAGGCAAACTTATTAACGCTGCTTTGCTGTGGATTGTTCTAAGCAACTGCCTCCAACAGAATACTATTTTGGATTTGCTTTTTTTGATTATGAACATAATTAATATACTTATTCAACAATTTCACATTCAGAGATGGATCACCACGGCTACCCTTCCCTAAGCCTGTATCTACGGGTGAAGGATTTCGGTGTGGGTTTGTTCAACCGCCTTGCAATCTAGATTGTTGTTGTATTTTTGAACATTGGGGGCTGCTTGCGAGCAATGTTTTGGACAGAGAGCGGGGCTCCTGGTCTAACGTTTACATCTAGTGACTGCCCTAATTTAGGTCTGATGAGAGAAACCCAGGCTGTTTACGGAGCGTGGTAGTGACTTGGGATAATTCTCTAGAATGCAGTGGTCACCTCGGCTTCCTGCTCTGGATAATCTATATCCACCGCTTGCTTTATACATACTGTTCTGCCCTTTCTCTTTCTGAAGTATGGCGAGAAAAAGAATTAGAGAGTGAGAAGGGGAAGTGTGATAAACTCTGAGTATTATAGCCTTCTTAAAGGAGACACATGCATTTAAATATAATTTGTGGTTTTTGGCATATATTTGTGAAATGGCAGTCAGCATTTAAGGGTCTGTTCTCCAACTACCAGACAGAACAAAACTGTGTTGGATCTTACTCCTTTAATGTCTTTGATGATATGTGTTAACGCACTAAACTGCCGAGTGATAATTTCAAAACAATGTTCTTCACCTCCCCTGCACAGGATGCCGAGAATGCGTATTTCAACTCCCCTGAACTTCTTTCTTTGAGAACTGCTTTAATTCTGCATCTTCAAAATAACACCACCATTGATGTTCACACTAAGTTTTCTGGATGCTTATCTAAAGAGTGGGAAATGTTCTTGGAAGAGAGTTGCCCGTATTTCCTGATAGTGGCCGACGAAGGCCGGAACGATCTACAAACACACCTTTTCAACTTTTTAATCATTCAGTCTTGGGCAAGGAAGGTCAACATCGTGCTTTCCTCAGGGCAGGCATCTGATATACTTCGACTTTATGCCTACCTTCTTCCCAGCATGCACAGTAACCAGAGGTTTTTCAAGGAGGTAACTTATACCTAAAAGACAATTTTCTTCTGTAATTTTACAAAATTTTCTTAATTACTTGACTTAGTTTTCTTTCCACCTCCTCTATGGAAATTATCATAGGTTTAACAAAGAGGTATAAACAATTAATAATAATAAGTTAATAATAACATGAATGCAATCATTTATTGAGCATTTATTGTTATAAAATTGGCTTGGTAGTTCTTACGAATGTTTTTCATTTAACCTTCACAATAATCCCATAAGGCGGGTGTTGGTGTCGTCTGTGTTTTGCAGATGAGGAAATAGGTACTTGAATCAGTAACCTGCTCACCCTACACACCAGATGAGTAACAGAGCACGATTTGCAAAGACACAGTCCAGCTCAGCCCTATGTCCTTTACCACCGTGTGCATATTGACCCCAAGTTAGTGAAGGCCAGACATGCATTGCATTAGAGGCAAAAGTCATGTCTGTGGCTGAGACATGCTATTGAAATGGTTTCATACGGTGGATGAGAAAACAACAGAGAAGGTTAATGAAGACAGAAAATAACTGAAATAAGTTTATTTCTTAATATCAAGTAATTAATAGAAGAATTTCCAAAGTTTAAAAATTTGAATTAATTCCATGATCTCATTATTTTGCTACACAGGCATTTTTGAGAATTACTGTATTGAAATTTTCAGAGTCAAAAATGCACACTGATTTTATAAATAAATCCAGTTTCTGCTTATTTTTCACTACTAATAATGAATTCTGCATATGAAGGCCATTGTATATTTCATCAAAATAATTTTTGAGTCGATTAACATTTGTCATTGGCGTCACACCCCACATGTATCTGGAAACATCCACATGGTTGCCATGAAACGATGAAATAGTTTATATTGCTTTAGTACAGTCATGCGTCACTTAAGACAGAGATACGTTCTGAGAAATGTGTCCTGCTGGGCAATTTCGTCGTGGCCAGAGCATCATGGGGTGCTTAATTATCCCTTTATGAAACTGTTAAAATACGAAACGCACTGTATTCCCAGACAAAAATTAATTTGCAAAGAGAAAATTGTGATGTTTGGCAGACTTTAAAATCTTTGGTGACCATCTGCAATTACGTTAGTGTAATTTTGTTTTACGTAGAAATATATTATAATTATATCTTAAATATCTAATTTCCTATAGGAAAAAATTACATATTTTATTTATGACAATTTACCTGACTTTTCTTCATTTTACAGAATACAAAGAAGATTAAGGATGCTTATAAAACCCTGCTTAAACAAATGCAAGAATTTAGAGTTTCAGCATTAACATCTCTTTTTGGAAATTTAAAAGAGAAAAATATGATGGAAGAGGTAATGAGACTTTTCAAAAAACTTTTTATTTGAACTAAATTTTTAATTATAGAAAGGTTGCAGAAACAGTACAGAGTTCCCATATAATTCTTACCCAGCTTCTCTTAATGTTGACATCTTAAGTAACCAGGGCACATTTATTAAAACCAGGCAGTTAACATTGATACAATACTATTAACTAAGTTTCAAAACTTATTTGAGTGTTGCTTACTTTTGACAAGTATCTTGCTGTTCCAGGATTCGATCCAGGGAACCACATCCATTCAGTTGTTATGTCTTCCTAGTGTCCTCTAGTCTGCAGTGGTTCTCAGCCTTGCCTTGTCTTTCATGACTTTGATGTTTTTGAAGAGTATCGATCAGTTTATTTTTTTGAATATCCTTCTGAGGGTGTGATTTGTGTACAATATTTATATTATTTATATTTATATTCAGTATTTTTAGGAAATCGATTACTAGTACAGACTTATTTTCAGCTACATAGTTGTCCCACAAACCATATTATGTATATATGTAATTTAGGAAAATGCATGATAGAATTTGAAAAACATAAACATGTCCTGCGTGTAGTCCAGTGCCTCACGTTGTAATACAAGATATTAACAGAAGTATAACATCTATATTTTAGTATGTTGTGGTCTTATTCCTCTACATATCTTTCATGCTTATTATATGAGGAGTATGCATAGTATTGCCACTTAGAGGTAGAAACTCCCGCTTTTTGAATATATTCTTTCAGGGGTGTTCTATGTATTTTTACACAATTGAGAGCATGTGATATATTTTTATATTCACTTTCTAAGTTATATAAACTTTAAAATTTAATTAAAAATCCTTCACAAACATTTATTCTTGCTGGATACTTAACATTTCCCAAATTTTAAACATTTAAAATTTTTAAAATTGGCTTTTACAAATAACTCTGTGATGAACATTCTGGTGCATAAATCTTGCTACGTATTTTGGATTATTTACTTAGGTTATATCCCTAGAACTCTCATAGTCAATCAAAAAGTGTCAACATATTTAATAGTCACATATATTGACAAATAGCTTTGCATTAAGTCTGTACCTATTTATACTCTCATTAGCAACGTATAAGAGAAATGATGTATCACATGATTTCCAGTACTATTATCATTAAAAAAAAGTCCTTTGCAAGTAAAAATATGATATCTAATTGGGTTTTTTTGTTACTATTAAAGAGGCTGAACTCTTAAAAATTTTAATAGTATTTGCATTAACATTTCTTTAGTGAATTATAGTCTTATTAAAGGCTGAGGCATTTTCTTATTGACTTATTAGAGCTCTTTACATGTTTACATTTTTAATGGTTTTATTGAAATATTTGTTGAAATTATTTTCCCATTTAAAATTTTTGTTTACAATATTTTAACAGAAATAATTGCAGTTCTATGCTGTCATATCTATCCATCGTTTCTGTCTGAGTTCTTCTAGCGAGATCACTTACGAATAAAAATATTTTCTAAATACCATGACATGCTTTGGTTCTTTTCCGTGGCAGGCACGTGAGGCGATAGCTCTGCTTCAGCAAGTCTGGCCGGAAGGATCCGACATTCGACGTGTCCTTTGTGTTGCTTCGTGCTCATTGTCGCTGAGAATGTACCATCGCTTCTTAGAAAACAGAAAGGCTTCCTCTGGTCAGAAAGCTAACACCAAACAGGTGTGATTATTACAACTTTTTGGGACATGTCATTGCTTTCCACATTGTCATTTCCTCCATTTGGTATTTCACGTTTTCCCCTTATTTATCTATATAAACTTCAAAAAACAAAACGGGAAAAAAAACTCTAGAATTTATGTTCATCAGGACACAGCGATTGTGTTGTTACACGATTTAGTGTTTTATTATACGGATGTTTCCCTTAGTACCTATATAGTCTAAATCATCCAAAAGAAAAAGGAAACAAAAAGGGATATTAGCACTTGGTGGGAGTCTACTGTGCCACACTGTCTGGGCCCTTCATGGGCCTTGTGTCATCAAATCCGCACCACGGCATTTCGAGAAAGGCATCATTATTCCTATTTCATATATGGAAACACTGAAGTGCAAACAGTCCAGGCAACACTCCTCCGACCAGAGGTGTTAAGCGGCAGTGCAGGTTGAATGTAGGTCTCTCTCGTGCAGGGCCCACGACAGCAAACTGTCTTTTGGAGGAGCACTCCTGCCGCGGTGTCTTGGCGTCATCCCAGCCTGGAGAGATGCTGAAGTTCTTGACACTCTGCATGGGTCATGGGGTCCATCAGGAATCTGTTGGCCAGTCTGGAATCTCTATCCAAATAAACAATCTTCTCTGCATATATGTGCTCACGGATGGGGCGCATACACACACAGACACACACGTGTACATGTACTGTTCTGTACACAATCTGAGTCCCAGGGGATTCTTGGCTAAAGATTCCTATTGAAGAAAAATGAAGTTTTGGCTCTTTCTTCCACAATTTCAGAAATGTTCAGGGCTCAGCATCTTGTACCTAGCATCCTTTATAATTGTTTTTCCAATGTTTCCTCGAATATAATTTTAGTGAGTATTTCTGCATGATTAGGCTTGCTACTTTAAGTCATCCTCACAAAAACGATACCAAGTCAAACCTATCTCTCTGTGGAACTCCTAATCATTAGACCCTACGTGGCCCCTGGAGGTGCCCTGAGGAAGTCTCGCTCTTGCTTCCCTGAAAACCCTGCAAACATTTGAAGACAGATGTGACGTCCTTGTCTCACGATGTCCCACGTATCCACTTTTCTACCCTTGTTTTTATTGAACATGTTTTCCAGATGTGTTGCCACCGGTGTCCTCACCCTGGTAACGTTCAATATCACTTTTCAAATACGATGCCCTGGACAGCACAGAGCATTTCCCGTGCGGCTGCCCCAAGGCAGAGCCCCGTGAAGCCATGATGTCATCAGCTGCTCGATCAGCTCACGTGAGGTTTGGCTTCACTAAAAATCCTGAGAAGTGTTCTTTGTTAACTGCTATTACGCCGGCAGCTTCCCCTTCTCCTGCTCTCACATCTGTATAAATGCAGTCGAGCTCGTGTGTAAAGAAAAGCGCCGTCTCAAAAATGTGCAATGAAGAGTGGAATGATTCCTGCACGGCAACGTGCGCCGCCAGCTTTTGAGGAGCTGAGTGGTTATCGCGCGGTTTCACAGCTGCCGCTCTCTGGCTCACCTCTTCTATTTTATTTAGATGAAAAGCAACGGCCTAACCCTGCAGGGGGTGGGAGATCTGTGCAAGCTGCGCTGTCTCAGCGTGGCTCTCCTGCTCCACCTGCCTCTCTCCCAGAGAGCTTGTGCGAGATTCGTCACCTGCCCTTGGATTCAGGGCACGCAGACCCTGTTCAGCATGGTAAATATACTCTTCATTTGTTTACTGTTTTTTGTTTTGACTATTTGATAGATAAGAGCCACAGTAACCTTCAAAATAGCTTTATACGGGAACAGCGATAGCCCTTTAAAAGGGGCTTTAAAAGTTTAACGGTATAGGCCGGGCGCGTTGGCTCACGCCTGTAATCCTAGCACTCTGGGAGGCCATGGTCAGGAGTTCGAGACCAGCCTGAGCAATGAGCGAGACCCCCGTCTCTACTAAAAAGTAGAAAGAAATTATCTGGACAACTAAAAATATATATATAGAAAAAATGAGCTGGGCATGGTGGCATGTGCCAGCTACTTGGGAGACTGAGGCAGGAGGATCGCCTGAGCCCAGGAGTTTGAGGTTGCTGTGAGCTAGGCTGATGCCAGGGCAATAGAGCCAGACTCTGTCTCAAAAAAAAAAAAAAAAAAAAAAGTTTAACGGTGTGAATCAATCACTTCCAAATTTCAACAACTATGTTTGACAGGAATAACAAGCAGCAAGATATATCCTAACCCAAGGACAAAGCCTCGCTATTTTGCCTTCCTCAAATCTCTGTCATGATCAGGTTTTGTTTTTTTTTTTTTAATTTTTAAAAATCTTTTTAGAGGCAGAGTCTTGCTCTGTCCCCTGGGCTGGAGTGCAGTGGTGCAATCATAGCTCACTGCAACCTTGGACTCTGGGGCTCCGGTGATCCTCCTGCCTCGGCCTCCTGAGTAGCCGGGGCTACAGGAACACACTGGCATGCCTGGGGAAGGGCCAGGTTTTTGTGTCATTAACTATAGGACATTGTTGGTGACCACTGTGTTCTACTCTTAAAAGGAATTGAAGAAATCAATGTGTTTATTACTTTTGTCCATTATAGCGGATATCTAGAGAAAATTTGGAGATTTTAGGAAAATAGAAAGAAAAAGAAAATCTTCCCAGAGGCCCACCACTCAAATCAATGCTCTGTTAAATTTTAGTTTTTCTCTTTACTTTAAATGCAGAGACTTTCTATTGGTTGTTATTGTTTCTTCCATTGGAGCTCTATCTCTCTCTCTCTCTTTCTCCACACACACACACACACACACACACACACACACGTATAGTTTTTTCATATATTTTTCTATTTCTTTCATAATGTTGGTTAGAATCATTTGTTATGGCTACTAGTTATCTTTTAATGGAGGTGTCGTGGTTTACTTCCCCATTTCCCATGTGGAATATTCGGCAGTGTTTGTTGTATTACAAATGCTGTTATTCTCGGTGGGAGCCTTTCCCTTTGATCTGGGGCTGCTGGCATGGGCTCGATACCCAGAGATGGGATCAGTGGGCCAATTGGCAGGGATCTTGGTTCATGTAGTCAAAGTGCTCAAGGAAAGTGCTTTATAGCCCATTGATTAGGAAGCCAGTCCACAAACATGTAACTGTGCACAGGCATTGTGCTGATCACTGGGACAGAGTGAGAAAAATAAAAACATATTTACCCATCCCACCCTAACCCCTTCTTAGGCCTACATTTTGCAGAGAAGACAGATGTTGAATTTTAAAAACTATCGTGAAAGAGGAACCACAGGATGCTTTATAATCTGATAGTGAGAGGATCCGCCCTAGTCTGAAAAGGATGGTTTCTCTTAAGAAATGCAGATAAAGGAGGTGACCCAAGTCCTGAATGATGAGTAGGTGTTAACAGGATGGGGAGAGGGAAAAACTGGGTTCTAGAGCATAAGACAACGTGTCTGGTGGCCTGAGGGTGGCATAACCGAGGGACGGAGATACATCTGGTGGAACAGGCACAGGACGGCGGGCAGTGCAGAAGCGGCAGGGGTGGGCGGGAGGCGGTCAGACAGACCCCCAAGTCCTGCTAAGAGAATGGAGATGTAACTTAGTAAAGGCACGTTGAGAACCAGTTGCTTGGTTCAAACAGATGAGCGGCACTTTATTTTTTAAAAATGTCTCTGCCTTGCACTGCCAAGAGTGCACTGTGCAGGCCAAGCAGCAGATTTGGGGAAATGAGGTGACTGCAACCTCGCTCAGGTAAGTGTTGATGGCGTTGGGGACCGGCCGGTGCGCAGGGTGAACAGGGGCAGTTTCGGGTTGTGTGTGGCGTAGAACTGATGGGTTTGGTGACTGAGCGTGGGGAAGAGAGAAAGCGAGTGTCAAGTGAGTCCCGCATCTCTGGCTGGCTCATCGGTGGGGACGCTGCCGTTGTGTGAAGGGCCCTTTGGTGGAAGAGGTTCCCGAGCTTAGTTCTGGAAATCTGGAGTTTGAGGTGCCAGTGGGGACGTCGAGTCAGCAATTTGAAACTCTGGTTTGGACTCAGGAGAGTGGAACCGACCAGGGAGCGTCAGCCTGTGCGCGTTAACTGATGCCGTGGGGACAGATGAAGTTATCCGGGGGAGCGAGATGCGGCCGGGGGGCTGGGGACAGGGACATACAGTATCCCAGCACTGAGGCTCTGGCGAGGCGTCGAGGAGGGGCTGCTTGGATGAACAGCTTGGAGGGGCAGGGAGACGCAGGACAGTGGACCGTCCTGCAGGTCGGAGGAAGAGGGCAGTTCGAAGGGTGTGCGTGGTTAACAAGGTCCAATGCTGTCGACAATTGGGGGAAGTTGAGGACAGAAAGGATACATTGCGTTTAGTGGCACGGGGCTCTGCTGGCCGTAATTAAGAGACTAACGAAGGTCTTGGGCGTGTGGCTGAGAGCACAAAGCTGGGGTGGGATGTTGAGAGGATGCCCTGCAGGTGGAGCTGCCCTGACGTGGGCGTGGCTGAGCCGCGGAGGAAGAGCGCCAGGCGGGCGTGAAAATCGTCCTCACTCAGCGGGGACAGTGAGCAAGAGCCACGTGGGCGAGCTTGGCGAGGTGACGTGGGGGTGCGGGCGGGTGGAGGCGGCCTTCGGCGGACAGGGTGGAGGGAGAGTGTGGAAGAGCGTCGGTGAGGGAGGGGACGTCACGGGGGAAGTGACGTGTGGCAGCATGAGCAGCTTCCGCCTGTCGAGAGGCGGGGCAGATGCTGGTGCCAGGGAAGGACAGGAGGTGCCACCGTCCCGTCCTCCGCAGAGCAGTGTGTCAGGGTGACGCAGGAGAATTATTTAGGGGCACTTGACATCCCTCCCGCCTCTGGGGCATTTACAGAAATCTGGTAAATTCTTTCAAGCCTTTCTCAGAATAATAACGTATAAAAAAGGTACATAGGATTACAAAGGACACAAGTTATACAGTAAATAAATGCAGTTATTGCAAATTAAAACATATATTTACGATGTTCTTTGCTCCTTCGTTACTACATTAGACGATGGGCTCACCACCGCAGTTTCAGCGCAGTGTGAGTATCAATGACATCTCGAGACAGGCGCAACACCTGCGCTGTAAAACACCTGTGATCTCTACCGCCGTCAGGTCCCAGGTACTGCATAGGCAGGGCTGGGTTCGTAATTGAAGAAAATATAAATTTTTGTTACAGGTTAGCAAAAACAAAAATAAAAGTGTAACTTTCCCTTTGAAGTTCATGACCCCCCTGAATTTCATCAGTTGAAAAACTCCCGCGAGAAACTCTTCCCTGCACCGCCTCCCTTCTCACGCCCCTCCCCAGCTGAACTGGCGCGCGCCCATGCTCTGGGGATCGCAGGAACAAGAGCCGAATTCCTGGCTTCTAAACCAATACTTATTGATTCACGTATAAAAAATATTATTGAAAAAACTAAGTGGCCAATGACCCCCTTCTGCCCCCACTGTACTGCCTCCTCGTCCTCAACCCTGCGCAGCGTCCAGGAGCTGGGAGGGGACAGTTGGAGGGTACACAGAGGAGTCACCGTAAGTGGGTGGGACGGGCGTGACGGACCCCCTGCAGCGCCAGCAGTCTGCATAGAGAACCCGGGCTGCAGGCCTCCGACGTAGCTTGGGGGACAGCAGTGTCACGTAGGAGACCTGGCGTCAAAGAGTCGGTGTGGTGTCTGTCTAGGTGTGAAGTCGTGGAAGATGGTCTGGGCGCCCGGGGGGAGGGTGTGGAAAGTTCCTGTGTGCTCTGGGTCATGCCACTTGGTGCAGAGGAAAGGGAAGACTTGTTAGTCGTCAAAGAGTTCTCGGAAGCCGGTGAGAGGATAAGAAATGGCGTGGACGGTCCCCTTGGAGCCCAAGGGCTGCGTCTCATGGACGACCAGCCCCAGGGAGCCAACTCCAGGCCATGCAGCGGCCGCTGATCGTTCATTCCCCACGGCGGGACCCGGTGGGCTGCCCGTGTGGAGGGACAGCTGCCCCTGTGACCAGGGACAGCCAGCCTGAGCAGTGGGCACCCCGTCCTGCTGAAGCGAGGGTGGCACTTGCATAGATGTCCCTGTCAAGGCGTGGCATGAGGGGTGTGGAGGAAATTAATGAAGGGCATTGATCTGAGTGTGACTGAGAAGTAGTAGAATCGGACACATTTTGCCTGGTAGTGCTCTGATGATGTGCGCTGTACCAGCATGAGGGGAATGCAAGGCCAGCAAGTAAAGGTCGGGTATGGAAAAGCACATTTCTTGCATATCTGAGTTTGCATTTGTGAACACTCGTAATTGCTCTAACGGAAGTTTTAACAGGTTCGTGATGCAGTAAATATAGGCATGTGAACACAGTACCACGTAGGCTCTTTTGATGCTTGGGCGAGAAAATATATTCCGGTATCCCAAATCCCTGCAGTCCCCAGCCCCAGGGCCGTGCATCGGTATGGGTCCAGTCCTTGGTCCCTTAGGAACTGGGCCACACGGCAGGAGGCGAGTGGCTGGGGAGTGAGTGAGGTTGCTTCTATATTTACAGCCGCTCCCTACTGCTCCCATCATGGCACTTCCCAAAGGAAAACCACATGTCTGCTCATCAGTTAGTTTTAATTTAATAGTGAGCACATGTGGTGTTTGTTTTTCCATTCTTCAGATACTTCGCTTAGGATAATGGTCTCCAGTTCCATCAAAAGTGTTGCAAAAGGCATTAAGTCATCCTTCTCTGTGGCTGAGTAGTACTCCCTGGTGTACATACTCCATATTTTGCTAATCCACTCATGAATTGACGGGCACTTGGGTTGATTCCACATATTTGCAACTGTGAATTGTGCTGCAGTAAACATTCAGGTGCAGGTGTCTTCTTGATAAAATTACTTCTTTTCCTTTGGATAAATACCCAGTAGTGTATTGCTGGATCAAATGGTAGGTCTACTTTTAGTTCTTTGAGGAATCTCCATACTGTTTTCCATAGAGGTTGCGCTAATTTGCAGTCCCACCAACAGTGTATAAAGCATTCATCATTACCCAGCTGGAATGGCCTTACAGCCACCAGAATTGGAACAGCCCTGGCCACTGCCATTCGTTGGGTTATGGTGGCATATGAAGTCATTCTGTGGTTTGTTGCTAATATGAAAATTGCCAATAACTTGGTTTATTTTAAATTTTCAGGAAAAGTGGTGTGAATATTTCATCCTAAATAATGTAAACATTTTCGAATTTTGGAATCTGAATTTAATTTACCTTTCTGACTTAAGTGATGAGGCTTTGTTGAAGAACATTGCTTTTTACTATGAAAAGGAAAATGTACAAGGTACCACTTTAGCATATTATAATCACTATATCTATCCAGAGAAGAATGTTATAAAGAATTTAGACTTCAAAATAATTTTCCTATACCTCCAACATATAACGGGAATTATTTTCCTTTCTTCCCATCTTTATTTATGTATGTATATAATTTTTATTTAATTACAATTAGAGCGAATGTTAGTTTAAAATATTTTTTCACTTAATATTACTCCAAAAGTATATTTGGAAAAATATTTCCAATAAATTTTTTGATAGTTGAATTTTTCATTTTAATGCATGTATAATATTTCCTCATAAAATTTACACCAATTAATGTGATCATTTCCTACTATTAGATATTTAGGAAATTTAAATTTTTTTCCAACATATAAGGCCAATTAGTATATCTGTGATGTATAATTTGTTTTTTTCTTCCTTTAATTTTTTCCCTAGAATGAATTGTTAATTGTTAATAATTTGTTAATAGTCAAAGAAAAATAAAACACATTTTGAGAGAACTGTAACTATAATACTTGAACATTATTAAAGCTGCTTTGACCCCTAGGATTTGGTTCCTTCATAATGTAATCATCGGCGTGAATTGGCCACATATAAATGTAACGATCCTCCGCAGATACTCTCACGTCTGAAAAATCAAAGCTTTTATTCCATTTTATTGATTGTAAAGTTATGTGTGGTATAACATTTTATATTACTTTAAAGAATAATTAAATATCCACTACTTGTTATTGTTAGTTAAGATAGTTATAAGTTTGATATTTACTTACCAAGTAGAAAAACAAGACAAACTTTAAAATGTGACATAGTTGGTACTAGTAACTGTTTTCACTTAGGTCCAGTATGGAATTTACTGAAAATTTCACGATTTGACAAGTATTTCTTCTGAGTTCCACAAATCTAGAAAAAATGTGTACTTCTGTGTCTGTGTGAATGACTGTTAATATTTAGGGGTTTTAATTGTTATGTAGGCCGACATTTGAATTTGGGAAATGTCATTATGAAGGACTATGAACATCTTTGGAATACTGTATCAAAGCTGGTCAGAGAGTTTGATGTCGGACAGCCATTTCCTCTGAGAACAACAAAACTTAATTTTCTTAGAACGAATCGGTCACCAATCAAAGGTAATAAGTTTCTAAATTAATTTGAAAGAAAATCATTGTTCCTCTGAAAATATTTTGAAAGCACCAGTAATTCAATGCTGCAAGCATAAATAATGTTCTGGCACTTTGACTTTTAATAATAAGAATAAATTTTGTTTATTGTTAACCTTTCGGAATGGTATGCTGTGACTATGCTTGTGAAGATTTATGTTGTGCTTGTAATTAATGTTGTTTCCAATTTAAAAAAAACAGCCACATATATACATGACTTCCATTTCCAGCAGTATGGCAGGATAGGCCAACAGAAAAATGTCTCTGTGCAAAACACTTGAAATGCTGGATAAGGGACACTAAATATCCTTTTATATAATTGTAGCTAAACTCAGAGCAGTAGACGGGGAATTCTAGGAGCTGAAAATGAAAGCGCCCACATGGGCTCTCTGCCTCCCACGGCAGAGCAGGAAGGTGTCAGGGCGAACGGCAGCAGGGGGCACCAAGAAGGTGACAGGGAGAGCAATGGCCGTTTACTTAGAATCATGAACCAGGCATTAGCTAGTATCTCATTCATTAGCCCATAGTCAAATGCATGTTATATATGATATATCATATCTGTCTGTGCTCATTTGTGTGTGTGTGTGTGTGTGTGTATGTGTGCGTGTATGAAATCAAGGAGGGCCCAAGAGAATACTGTGATGGTATCAAGCACTTTTATTGTCATCTGTATTTTTCCCTACTTCTTTTTTATTTTATTTTCATTAAAGTGTGTTTGTGTGTGTGTATTTTCTGAGACTTCCATCTTCAGATTCCTTTCTCTTAACAGGGACTAATAAAAGGAATGAACATTTGAACATAAGAAGCATAAGTGTTTTTTTTTTTTTTTTTTTTTTAGACAGAGTCTCACTCTGTTGCCCAGGCTAGAGTGCCGTGGCGTCAGCCCAGCTAACAGCAACCTCAAACTCCTAGGCTCAAGTGATCCTCCTGCCTCAGCCTCCCAAGTAGCTGGGACTACAGGCGTGCACCACCATGCCTGGCTAATTTTTTCTATATATTTTTAGTTGTCCAGCTCGTTTCTTTCTATTTTTAGTAGAGATGGGGGGTCTCACTCTTGCTCAGGGTGGTCTCGAACTCCTGACCTTGAGCGATCCACCCGCCTCGGCCTCCCAGAGTGCTAGGATTATAGGCGTGAGCCACCGTGTCCGGCCCATAGGTGTTTTTTGATCTATTTTCTACCTATCATCCATATATTTATCTGTCCATCCTCTGTCTGCCTACATACCCACCTATACACCTACACCCTGTCTAATTCTTTATACTCTGCTGTGTTCCCTGATGTTTTAATGTGAGACTTTATAGGAAGGGCTGGAATTTGACAAATGAAAATAAGATTAATATAAATGTTTTTTAATATGAAGTTTTAGAAAATAACACATAATAGTCCTGTATGAAAGTTTCATATTTGACTTTATCTTCATTTTTTGTTTACAGACAGCTCCAAGGAAAATATGCCTAATTTGGGTTTTATTCCAATGTCATCTAAAGTGGTTGATAAGTTTGCTGGAGACATTTTGAAAGATTTGCCTTTTCTAAAGAGGTACGTGACCAAAAGTGTGCCACAGTAAATACTTCTATGGAATGGATGATCACTTACTAAAGATTCTTTGACATGCAGAATATTGGAGTATACAACACGTAATACATGTTTGTAACACATAAATTTAATATCAAATTTTCAATGCCCTTTGACTATTACTAGGTAAAAAATGTATACATTCTTAATCTTAAAGCAAACTATTCCAGCTGCGTGTTTTAAATCAATGAATTAATTAATGAATATTTGTTGGTGTTAATGGGGTTGGTTGTTAGCAGCATGGAGTGAATCCTGGTTTTTTAAGCCTCTAGTAAACTAGTCTTTGGATTCTACCACCCACATTATATTGCAGAAAGAGCAAGGGGAGCTATGATTTTCAAAAATATTATTATAAAATAAAATCTGTGCTGTGTTATATTTGGAAGCATGCAGTTTAAAATAGCA
Source organism: Propithecus coquereli (assembly GCF_000956105.1). Classification (NCBI taxonomy): domain Eukaryota; kingdom Metazoa; phylum Chordata; class Mammalia; order Primates; family Indriidae; genus Propithecus; species Propithecus coquereli. The sequence continues at coordinate 5,367,646 of NW_012151174.1, forward strand.
TTTTGGTTTTTGTTTTTGTCTCACAGCAATAATCCTATTGTTACTTCATTGGTTAAACAAAAGGAATTTGACGAGCTTGTGCACTGGCATTCTCACAAACCTCTTAGTGACGATTACGACAGGTCCAGGTGTCAATTTGAAGGTGAGCTCTGTGACTCTGGTGAAATAAATTTAAATCAAGTTCACTCTCTGCCTTTTAGACAGAAAAATTATCATATTGTGAGCCACAAGTTAAACTTTTTCAACAAGACTAGTGTGCGGATGTTTAGATGTCCATCAGCAAAGGTGACAATGAAATCTCCCCTTTTGTTGACCGACAGTCATATGTATGTAGCTATGCGGATGTTTTAGGAGGAAGTGCACAAATATGCTATTTGTCTCCATAAGAGTTGGAAGCCGTTTTAAGGAAAGACGGTTTGTAGTTTAAGAAATCTATGTATTCCTTAGTGTCAGATATATTGGGACCATAGTCTTTTAAGCAATTTTAACTGTTTTCACGCCACCCAGTTGACTGCATGTGACAAGCGACATTGTACCTGCCTTCACACTCAGGAGGCCCATGAAACCACCAACAGTGGATCCACGGAGAGACTGAGGGATCTTGCCTTCCTGGTTCTCACCTTTGTCTACCCCTGTGCCTACTGCCACCATTTTTAGAGTGGACGAGACTTACTTTCAGAATGGCCTAGGAGTGTGTGTAGGGATAGCCTGTGTGGAATATGTATTAGCCTGCTTATGTAAATAGCTACCAAGATCCTGCAAGATGTGAAGGGATAATTTAGATTAACCATCCACATCCTTCAAAGTGGTTTGGTTTGATGTATGTGGATACAGACATAGAGAAGTAACCAGCTTAGTTATTCCATTTAAGTGAGTTTTATAGTTATGGGAGTAAATCAGACCTTGATTGTTGAGACTTCTGTGTCATTAGATTTTAGATTTTACCATAGATTTACCATTAGATTTTACCCTAGTGAGAGCTTTTCTTCAGCTGCCCAGGCTATGGCACAGAGTAAGGGTTTTTCTCTGTGCTGTGGGGCAAGAAGTCAGAATGTCTGAGATGGCTGTCTTCCCGTCTGCGTCTAGCTTTTTCTCCTCAACCTCATCTACAGGGCGCATGGCACAGTGCTGGCTGGAATCTGTTGTTCTTTTCTAGCATCCTGACATTTGCTTTTTGAAATAGACCATGAAAGTGTGTGTCGTCACCTCCATCCTTTACATACGATGAGGAATTATTCCAGGCAAGAAATTGCCTGATTTAAAATTCCCTCATTAGCAAAAGTAATCAGATTAAACTAAGGTCCCCGTAATTTAATTACTGGATGTGTGGGTGAGATGGTTTGAAGAACCAGTGAGAATGCTACTGAAAAAATGCAATCATCTTACATTTTTTCTTCTTTTCCAGTAAAATCTAGAGACCCTCGTGTTCTGAGATCCGTGCAAAAGTATCATCTTTTTCAGCGATTTTATGGGAATTCATTGTTAGACTCAGTCTCTTCAAAAGTCATTGTAACTCAAGCTGTTACGCCAAGGAAGGATTTCAGCGAGCCCAAGAGCAAACAGGCACATGTGAGGTTCTACAAATTCTATCCGATTTGTAAAATTTTCTTTTTCTTAAGGTGATATTCATCCCTTTGGTTGTTTCTTTCCATGTAATGCTGCTTCTTTTTATATAGGATTACGTATTATTTTACTTACTTGCTAAGAAAGTCTGACATGCGTATAAAAAGTTATATATGGTTCACCATGCATAACAAAATATGTATTTATTTTGAGAAGAATATATGGCATTAAGTGACTGAAAGTCTGGATTTGGAAATGTTGAAGTAACATTAAAAATATAGTTGTTTATGAGTTAATGACAGTGGAAATCTTTTTCATATAGGTAGCAAAAATAGATACACAATGCCTGTGTGGGGTTTTTTGGCCTAAATTATAAAGGTTGTCTACTTGTTTCCAATGTATTCAAATAATTAATTAATCCACAGTCTATTTTGGGTGGACGGTTAGAACCATCCATTCCTCTTTTTGTGTGTGTTGGATTCCTGCAATCTGACCTTTCTCCTTGGGATGCTTTTTCTACCCTTCTCCCAAGGACTGCACTGGGCTAGAGGGCAGGGAGTAAGTAACGAAAGTTCACACCTATGTCTGGAATGACAATGCCAGGAGCTTACGACGTGAAAATTATCAACTCAAATTCCTGATAGTATTAGTGTCTAAGTACAGAAATTTTTGTGTTAAAACTGGATTTACTGATGTTATGATTTTAGGAGAAGGTAATAGTTTGCTATATTTTTTAAAAAATGGAAAACTCCTAAGGCTTTAGTGTATTTCTGTGGGCCTCAAAGTCGGGCAGTGGGAAAAGGCATTTTTTTCTCTGTTTCTTCTAAGATCAAAGGTTTTAATGTATTAGAGAGAACCAACTTAACAAAACCAGTCACAAACTGGTGTTTGCCACGTCTGCCTCAGCAAATCGAAGGAAGCCTGGTGAAGTTATCAGAAGTGAAACATATAAAAAGAAACCTCTGAAAAAGGAAACCGGAAGAATATTTCCACTCTCACTTCTGAATACTTACTTTTGGGAAAATTTTGGCGACTCAGGAAAGTGTGCCATCTCTTTGCCAGGCCCCCCGCGGATTAACAAGCAGGCAGGGACGTCTCAGAACTGTGCGGGGACAGGCACGAGTCCATGAGTTTGAGGACTTATCAAAAAAGCTCATTTATTTTTTACTCAAGATAACATCAGAAAATAATCACAAATTACTCTAAAATATTGTCAGTCCTTCTGTGAGGCGTTGTCCCTTGAACTGCTTCAAAAATTTAAGCAGAAATGGGGCTTGCTCCATCTTTTGCTGTGATAATAAAAACGACCCTCCCCCGAAGCCCAGCTATACGATCATCCTTTCTCTCCACGTGGTAACAACCTCCTTTTCATTTTTATAGACAATCTTACTGTCAGTGAAACCATGCAATTAAGCGTGTGCTTTTTCATGTATGAGTGCCAAAAGGCTGCTGCTGCTTCTCCTCCTCCTTTTTTTTGAGAGATATTATAAAATAGTGAACTTGCAAAAATTCTCATCACGTAGTACAAGGCATAAAGACTGGAAAAAATCCCATTCTATTTTTCCCTTTTCCATTATTAGAAATTAGATAAATAATCTCAAGGGAATTAAACATTACTAGCACTGTATAAATGCATTTGCCCAGCAGCAGTTTAATAAGTCTGCATATTCGAGATAAAGCGAGCATCGTGCATGGCAAAGGGCCAAAGGTCACCTCGTCCTATTGAGACAGAGACAGGTTGAATTGGTCCAACACAGTATACTTGGGAGTTTAAACATTGGGAAAGCTCAAATATTATTGATTAGAATTAAACATTTAGAGAGTGCTGACAACTAAAATTGACTTCTTTATAGGCAAACATTTTTTTATTTCAGAATATTATGGGGGTACAAATATTTTGGTAACATATAATGCCTTTGCCTCGCCCAAGCCTGGGCTACAAGCATGCCCTTCCCCCATACAGTACGCTCTGCATCCATTAGTTGTGAGTTTACCCCCCTACCCTACCCCAACCTGGCTGGCACCCAATGAATATTACTACCATGTGAGCACCTTAGTGTTGATCAGTTAATACCAATTTGATGGTGAGCACATGTGGTGCTTGTTTTTCCATTCTTGTGATACTTAGTAGAATGGGCTCCAGCTCCATCCAGGATAATACTACAGGTGCTAGATCATCATTGTGTTTTGTGGCTGAGTAGAATTCCATGGTGTACATATACCACATTTTATTAATCCACTCATGGATTGATGGGCACTTCAGTTGTTTCCACATCTTTGCCATTGTGAATTGTGATGCCATAAACATTCGAGTGCAGGTGTCTTTTTTATAGAATGTCTTTTGTTCTTTTGGGTAGATGCCCAGTAATGGGATTGCTGGATCAAATGGTATTTCTACTTTTAGCTCTTTGAGCTATTTCCATAATACTTTTCACAGGGGTTGTACTACAAACTTTTTTCCATATCAATTCACGACTAACCAGATGAGTGGACAGTTTGTGGGAATTCTATAGCGAACAGAATTCTCTCCTTTATCTTTGCAGATTGGTAAGTCGGGTTGGTAAGCGCATAGTAAAGTGGGTCCGTGTTGTGTTTAAGTCAATTGGCAATGCTCGCCTGGATAGAGCAGGGCAGCTTACACGTGTCGTTCCTTCTATCCACTCCCTTTCTCCTTCCTCATTCATTCCTCGAGCAGCACGGACTCACTGCTCTGTGCCTGGGACACACATGGCAATGGCACGTCCCTGTCTCCGGGGTCTCAATCTAGGGAGGAGGCGTGGCACGTCAATGATCACCTGAGCACCTGCCGATGAGCGCTTGACAGACAGGTGCCGGGCGGCAGAGGAGCACGCGACTCCGACCTGAGAGTCGGGAGGTTCATGGAAGGACAGGGAGGGAAGCGGGAGGTGACTTGGGAGGAGTGGAAGAGCAAGGAGATTCCAGGGAGAGCAGAATGGAGACATGAAGGAGCAGGGGCCTGGTGTCTCTTTGATTTTACGCATTTGCTCTTTTGAGCATAGTCTATACCACTCAGAAACCTAGAAAACAATCTGCAGAGCCTTTATGCGCACTAGATTAAATTGTCAGAAGTTGTAAATTAACAGAGGCTTAATTTTAAACAAGCAGACATTTTTCATGTCTATTTGAGAATGGGACGATGGTCAAAACCATCAATGCACACTTAAAAATACTGTCTCACTCATGAAATGTCGTCTTGGAATATTTCCAGCCAGTTGCAAGGTGCTTCTTTCCTCTTGGGCAGGAGACCAAGGCTGACATAATTACCAGAGAGAATAAGAAGAGGTTATTTGCCAAGCAAGAGCAAAAGGAAGAGCAAAAATGGAACGCGCTGTCGTCTTCCATTGCAGAGGAGATGGAAGGGAATTTAAACTCTGGAATAAAGAACCTGGAAAAGTTTTTGCAATCATGCAAAAGTAACTCTGTGAAGTGCCAAGTGGAAAGGGTGGGGCTGAGCGCCTGCTTGAGAGCCTGGAAACAGCACTGCCGGGGCGAAGGTTTGTGCTTGTGTCTTCTTATCTGGGTGGACTGGAGAACTGATACAGTGTAATGGTGACAGTTGTCATTTGTCAACTGAAATGCGTGTTAGACGATTTACATGCATTATCTTATTCTATGCGTTGATACCGCTGCAGCAGTTCCGCCTCAGCCATAGGGTAGCCGTGGTCCCCCGCGTGGGATGCTGCCAGATGGCATCAGGCAACGCAGAATGGTGCAGAATTTACAATTCATGGATTATTTATTTCTGGGATTTCCTTTTTAATATTTTCAGACCACAGTTGACCTCGGGGAACTGAAATGGCAGACAGTGAAAGTGCAGTTAGGGGGACGGTGCTGTGTGTTATCCGTGGGCGCGGGCGTCTCCGAGAGGGTCCCGGTGGCAAATACACAGCACGTGCACGCGCCATCAAGTATATGTTTAAAAGGAACCACTTGCAGAGTTGTGGGCCTGGCTAAGGGACAAACAGCAAAAATGGAGAGGCGCCCAGGAAGAATCTGTCGTTCACCTTGGGGATCAAAGAGTGAACATTTCCTTTCTGAGTAAAACCATTCCTGCCTGCCTGGCATGCCGAGTTCTTGCAAAGCTGCTGTGGATTCCACGTGCCCTGCTTTGCGATTTCCACAGCACCTAGTAGAAAGAACAGAGGAGACAGAAAGAGGAAGATGAGGGGGAAACAGGGCTGCGTGGAGACGCGTAAATTGACAGCAGGTGAAATGATCACGCTTCCTAATAAATACCCCCAGACTGACCACTCCTCTGAGCAAACCTGGTTGACCCGTCAGTCTTGGGCATCTGCACATTGAGCCCGTGCGACGTGACTACCGAGTCCTCCCTCCACCTCCACTTCCATCCTGCTGCCCTCACGGCCCTGCGCAGCCGGCCTCTCGCTGTCGTCCGCCCCGGTGAGAGGCTGAGTCTCAGCCTGTGTGCTCCTCCCCACAAGGCGTTGAAGCAGGACGCGCAGTTGGCTGCTACTGAGAGAGCTCAGGATCCACAGCGGCTGAAGGAACTTAGAAGTTCGTTTCACTCATTTACGTGCAGTTCCCGTGTAGCCAGTGCAGGCTGCCGTGGCAGCTCCACGGTGTCGGCCGTGGCCACGCTGCTCCGTCTTCAGATCCCTTATTCCCGGCACGTGGCTTCTGCTCCTCCAGTGGCCCACGTTTCTAGATGACGACGTCCTAGCAGATACTGTGAGAAAGGGAAAAGGCAAATCGCCTCATTCTCTCCTTCGAGGAGCTCTCGTAGCCTTCGGGAACTTGTGCTTAGATGCCCTTGGTCAGAACCTAGTCACAAGGCCACATCTAGCCACGAGGGTGCCAGTACATGTAGGTTTTTACCTGAGTACGTTGCAGCTGCCAATAATATGGAGATGTAAACGTGAAATCTGAGGGGGAGATACCGGCTGGGTAGACAGCGAGTAGTATTTGCCACAGATATCCCGGTCTTTGTTCTCATCTACCTACACTCTACCTGCCCTCCAAATCCATTCCATGAAATTTCTTTCCACGCAGCCTTCCTCAAGGAGCCCACCTCACGTAACACCTGCTGTGTGCATTGCTCCGCTGGGGCTGGAACAGTGTCACACGTTGTCTGTCCACGTGAACTGGCAGCCCCTGGAGAGCGTGAGCTCTGTATTAAATTTCTTTGTGGCCTCTTACAGCATTCAGTAGATATTTGGTAATATTTGTTAAATAGACACAGTAGAGGTTGATTAGAAGAGAGATGGAATGGAAACAGGCCTGGTGTGGTAAGCAAGAAAAGAACAGCAGAGGGGAAGAATAGCACATTAACTGTCATGTGAGTTGTATTGAACTCACGCTAGTTTTGATCCCGGGACTTCGCGAAGCATATGTAACTCACACGCCTCTTCACCTTGGAAGCCATGAGGACCATTTTTCAAATTGCATATAACTCATGCATAGAAAACAATAAAAAATAACACATTTTTCATTGAATTAGAAGGGATCATTTTGTTTTTGAAGTTTTTATTTTATTTTCGTAATAAAACCCCATGGCTCCAAGGAAAAAAATTTTTTTCTGGTGTGGTAGTGAATGTGATAAAAAGCATACGTGTGAATCTATAGCAACGGAGAGGGACGAGCAGAGTCGGATGTGGCAGTTGGAGCGGGTGGCCTGGATGAAGATCTCAGTGACTACTCCAAATACTTATTCGTGGTAAACAGTAGGACCCAATACGTGCTGCTAAGTTTTTAACCAGATATTTGAAGTCATACAGATGTTTTTGTTTGAACATAGTAGAAGAGATTTGAAAATAATAGGTGGAGAAAAGATTTCTTATTTTCCATAAATTTTTACAAACTTGAGCTTTAATAATCTTATTTCTATTATGAACTACAAGATTTTTCTTTTTTCCCAATACTGGCATAGCTACTTCTCAGTAATCTATGGATATGACAAAGTGTGGACAGTTGAACTTTGATTTTATTTTACTTAGCTATTTTTACTCCCAAATTTCCATTAATACCAAGTAAGATAGTGAATTTAATTAAAATTGATAGACTGGATGATTAATCTTGGATAATCAAAATTTATTATTTTTGATGGGCTTTATAACAACTTTATTGTTTATTCTTTATCAAGGTAAAATCGCAAAAGATTTAAGTATAGCTGTTCAAATGATGAAAAGGATCCACTCATTAATGGAAAAATACCCGGAACTTTTGCAAGAAGCAGATCGGCAGCTCATAGCCAGATGCCTGAAGTACTTAGGATTTGATGAGTTGGCAAATTCTTTATATCCAACCCAGGTAATATTGCCAGGTTAGCTACATTTTAATATGGTAGTTATTAGGTATACATAAAGTGTCTTGCAAATACACTCATCTCGTCTAAATTTTTTTTTTTTACTGAAAATATTATCGTTCTTGGTAATCTAACTGCCTAATGTTGAAGTAATCTAGAATTAGAAAATTTGTAAAAATGCTTGCCTGGACAAACAGACTAAATACAGATGATCTCTGCAGACCCTTAAAACTAACCCTGTGCTTAATTCTAGCAAAACTTCTCTAAACTATAGTGTCAATTGTCTTTAAATATATCAGCTTGTAGCTACAAATATCATGATGTATGTCTGAAAATCTTAACATCTACTAATTTATTCACAGTTAAGACCATGATTTAAAGCCTTCCCGAAATTTAAAAGGTGGTGAAATGCTTTTCACATAGAAAACGCTCAGTAATAAATATTTTAATTATTTAGATGATGTGATACTTCAATATAACTTTCAAAATGGACTTTTAAAATAATATAGGACGCAGGAGATGACAGAAAGGAGAAGAGAAAGAATAAGTATTCAGTTGGCATTGGGCCAGTTCGGTTCCAACTGCAGCACATGGGCCATTATTTGTTCCGAGATGAGAGAAAAGACCCAGACCCCAGGGTCCAGGACTTTATTCCTGACACGTGGCAGGTAATGACATGAATGAAACAAAAATGATTGTATTTTATTATTAAATGTGATCTCAGGAGTTTCTCATTATTGTGGCTGTGCGTTTTATATTTGGCATGAACTTCTTAATATTGAGTCATTATATTTAAAAATACATTGTTATTGAAAATGTCAAATGTAGACTATTTTTTCCCCATTTAAAGAAAGCGAAATTTTCATTTACCATGTCCTCGGGGGTTCTCTGATGGATTCATATATATAATTTTAAAGTTCTATGTCCTCCAGCTATATCATTGCGGAGCAGCCTCCAGGTTTTCCCTGGTTCAATAGAATTTCATATGAACACATGCAAATGTGCACAGAGAAATTTGGGTAGTTACTGTAGAGACAATTGTTTAGATATTTATGCACTGCACCTTTCACCATAACAGCCATGCTTCTATAAATGTATGTAGAATCAGTATTGATGGATATAACGTTTGGAAGATATGCATACATTTCTGCATACATTGAACCCCATAGAATTGCTGATAAATTGAACATGTGACCTACAAAAGTGCAATTTCATAGCTTCTATCTACCGGGCTGCCCCTGTCAGAGTCTGCCTTGACTTTTCTGATGCTGACGGTGGAGTGCCTTAGAAATTCATGCCGCCTTTCCTGGAGTAGGAGGACCTATTCCTCACTTCAGTGCAAGACATGAGAAAGCCAAATGCCCTGCAGCAACCCCATGCACATTGTAACTCCTCCGACAGCCTCTCCACCCTGAGGCGTGGGACGGACCTGGGTTGGAGAAGGTCTGGAGGTTGAGGTTTTGAGTGTTTTCCATCTTCTGTCCGTCATATGGACTTATCATTCTTTGACTAGTCATCATCTTGTTAAATAAAAGCAGAGGCCAGAGGGATGAAGCTCCCACTTACCCTCCAAGGTAGGTGTTTGGCATTCTTCTATTTGGAAAGTAGAAGGTAAGGAGTAAAACAGGAATCTTTGACATTTCTCCTTCTCAGCCATTTTTTTTTACCATCACAAAAGTACATATTGGCTACTTCTTAGAACTTAGTTTCTCAAAGGCATTCTGCATTTACTGGATAACAAACGATTATAAAAAAGCCTTCCCAATAATAAGATATTTTATTAAGATCCACTCTCGATTTTTCACACATAAAACTTACCTTCCAGATGCTCAAAAGCATCAAAATGATCTGTTCTGAGAAAATGACATGAGTTCTTCAGCTTTTCCTATACTCTTTCTGTATGTCTGCAGCTCCCAATCACCCCATTTGAGGTTCAGGAAAACCACAGTGGGAGGGCATTAACCTGCTGCCTTTGTTTTTGTATCGTGTTGTTCCCATTATTGACACAAGGGGTACTCTGTCCCCCACAGCGAGAGCTCCTCGATGTCGTGGATAACCATGAGTCAGCAGTGATTGTGGCCCCGACGTCTTCAGGCAAAACCTACGCGTCCTACTACTGCATGGAGAAGGTGCTGAGGGAAAGTGACGACGGTGTGGTTGTCTACGTTGCACCCACAAAGGTGACGCTCGCGCGAATGCAATATTCTCTTCCATTCCTGTCCTCCCCTTTAGAAACAATGCACATGACCAGGTGGTACATCTAGCTCACTTTATTTTTTCTGCAGTTTCAGAGGCTAACATAACATTCATGTATATTTATAAACTTCAGATGTTTGGGGGAAATCACCAAATATAGGAGACACAAACCTCCCCGACCTTTCTACAGCAGACTCACAGTTCTCCCAAAGGCTCGGTCATCCAGGTGTGCAGCTTTTTTTTCCTGAAGCGTGGGCAACATTTCCTGGTTTTCCCTCTGATGAAGACATTTGTTTTCCATTTTACCTTAGGCTGAGGGTCATCAGTGAGGTTCGCATGCCAAGGCAGTGCCTCCAGGACAGCACTTCTAGCGTGTTTGGAGCAGGCGGCTGGAAGGAAGGCGCGGTTCAGCGTTCTTCACTCAGAGCAGAACACGCTTTCATGACTTCCTGTTGTCCCCTGAGATCTCGCCTCTGTCCTTTGTTGCGTGACTAATGAGTCTGTTTCCTCGTCCACCAGGCTCTTGTCAATCAAGTTGCAGCAACTGTTCATAATCGTTTTACCAAAAACCTGCCAAGTGGTACAGCTCTGTGTGGCGTCTTCACGAGGGAGTACCGCCATGATGCTTTAAACTGTCAGGTATTGATTGTATTGATCCGTCAGCTTGTTATCAAACTACTGTTGAACAGAACGTGTATGTCTCTCTGCCTAGAAAGCCAACCTCTTCACAAGACCTTTCCTAATGTTGTTACGTTCCAAAGAGTGAGAACGAGAACGCAGTTTTCTTTTAGGACTCTGACATTTTGATTTCTGATTTTAGCTACAGTTCATTGCATCATCTTGGCTTATAAGTGGCTTCAAAAGGATCTGAAGGACGCTATAAGTCATAAAAAATTAGCAAATAGTAATTTCTAATCAGAATTACTTTTTCTCAATAAGTATCTGTTAGAGATACTCAGATTTCAAAAATGTTGTATTGTGGACAGTGTAACTGGTGCTAACTAAATCAAAGGTGGTTTTCCTTCGTCTTGAGCTCACAGGTCAACCGTGAAGACTGAAGCAAAAGGGGACAGGTGATTATAGAATGTCACGTGTTAGATGTGGAGATGTGCCACCCAGATCGCCTTCCGAGGAGGCGCTTGCTGCCCAGATGCAGAGAGTGTGGTTAAGATCCATGCCAGCCGTCAGCTCCCCCAGTTCTGCCTCCGCAGTCCGTATTCTGTAACCGAGCTAGGACAGGGCATAGGCTGCGGGCCGTTGCGGCTTGACGGGGAGCGACCCGACAGGCAGTCCTCACTGCGGAACTCCAGGCGGGTGGGCTGAGGCTCGGTCAGGCCAGCCCTGCAGGGTGGCTTCTCCTCTGCCCAATCCTGCCTTGCCCCTGCCCTTCCTAATTGTTGATTTTTAACAAACATCTTTCAACCCAAACTCTACATCAAGACCATGTTTTAAAAAACCAAACTTGTGACAGTGAAGAATTTCTCCAAATGCTCATAAATAAGGATTTCGACTTTGAATCTCATATTCTACCATTTTTGGTCTGCAAAAATTGCAGTTTTGTATGGTTCAAACCAGTACATACGATTTTGATGAAACTCGTTCTCAGAAGTGATATTTTGTGCTAATTATGAGAAGGCACATTCAGGACTCATGAGTCTGTCTCATACATTCTCGGAACAAAGCCTGTCCACAGGAAGTGCTCACGATGTCAGCTCACCCCATGTTCTTGCCCTCAGGTGCTCGTCACGGTCCCTGCCTGCTTTGAAATCCTGCTGCTTGCTCCTCATCGACAAAACTGGGTGAAGAGGATCAGATACGTTATATTCGATGAGGTGAGTCTGGCATTCTCTCCTGGGCGCCTTTCCTAGCAGGCATGAAGGTCTTCGGTGCTTCAGTACGTCTGCCCCTTGGATGGAGTTCAGAGTGGGGAGCCCTTTTTGCTGAACAGTTTACCCGGCGAATCACAGTCAGTTTTTTGGCTGCCTTTTCCTGTCGTGACTCAGTAGGGTACCCTGGTGTGCCCTGTGGAGTTCTATGTGGGAGACGAAGTTTCATTGATGACTGCCGTTTCAGGGGAATAGAATTCAACCGCCATGTCATAAGTTTCCCTGCACAGAAATTTCAAAATCCCATCTTTGACCTCTAAAGCAAAGAATGTTTGGCTCTAGCAACGTTGACAATCGTGTACGTTATTTTATCGGTCATGGTCCTGACAGAAAACAAATGCTATACTTGAAATACTATGATTCAAGCAGGGTATTTTTCAAAGGTGTGTGTGAGGGACTCCATGAGGATTGGGGCAGTTGTCCAGAGCTAGTCGCTTACTCCCGGGCCTAAGGGACAGGTGAGGAGGCATTTGATGAAACTCAAAAGGACATTCCAGGCCGGGCGCGATGGCTCACGCCTGTAATCCTAGCACTCTAGGAGGCAGAGGCAGATGGATTGTTTGAGCTCAGGAGTTTGAAACCAGCCTGAGCAAGAGCAAGACCCCGTCTCTACTAAAAATAGAAAGAAATTAATCGAACAACTAAAAATATATAGAAAAAAAATTAGCTGGGCATGGTGGCACATGCCTGTAGTCCCAGCTACTAGGGAGGCTGAGGCAGTAGGATCACTTGAGCCCAGGAATTTGAGGTTGCTGTGAGCTGGGATGACGCCACAGCACTCTAGCCCAGGCAACACAGTGAGACTCTGTCTCAAATAAAAAAAAAAAAAAGGACATTCCAGTTGAGTCGGCCACAGGGTGAGCAGTAGCTACTGCAGTTGAAGAGCAAAGCTGGTGCAAAGTAACAGTGACGGGAGGATCAACCTCAACCTCAACCTCCTTCTCCTCCCTCTCACCTCTTGCCCAGGCTCTTCACTGGCCAAATCCAGCGGAAACGGAGAGCGTGGGAGCCCTTTTGAGAGTAGACTTGTGAGCAGGTTCCCCTGGGCAGAGGGAGCAGGAAGAAACACACATGGAAGATACTTAGCAAAGTTACATAGCAGTAAATTAAGAATATTTATTAAAAGAGATTTAAAACATTTCAAAAATATATCTTCTTTATCTTCTTTTGCTCCAAGGAATTTTCAGTTTAAAGGGGAAAAAGATAACAAGCCTATATTTAACTTAACCTTTTCCTTGTTGTAAACTTGGGGCTACCAAACAGGCTGTGCTTTTAATTTGCTTGATATTGATTTATTATATTTATTTTTGGTTGATCTGTATATATTGCACCATGAGGGCCTGAATATTCCTGTTTTAAAAAAATCTGACAACTTTGTCTATGTAATCTAGAACCTTGACTTATAATCTTATCTCAAAACTCTGAAGTGATATGACTTTGGGTATCTCCGTTTTTCCAATTTTATATCAGAGTAAAACTGAAAAGTTTTGAAGGCTAATGTCTATTCTGGCAGGATCAAGGAAAAGTGCTATCTAGTTAGTACAAAGCATAAGGTTACTATTTGGCAGAGTGGTATTTTATCTGACCAGGACGAGCCTAAGTGGGCAGTGGAAATATACATATTTCTGTATATATGCCAATATATATTTCCATATATATTTGAATATGTATATTTCTGTATATATTCTAACATATATATTTCTCCCTATGCATTCATATATATATATATAGATATGAAATCTGGCTCTGATAATGAGTCTTTTTCAGTTGATTGCCAAGTGTCATAGTTTAATCTATTTAATGAAGACCACATTTGAGAATCTTTCCTGAATTTGGTTCAGTCTGCTTTATTTGGACAAAAGTCATTCATTCATTCAGCAAATAATTAAGCAGTGCCTCCTCAGTGCCAGGCACGTGTCAGTCCTGGGACTGTCCGGGTCTAAGGTTACAGTTTAATCAGGAAAGAGGAGTTAAACAAGTGAGCACACAAATGGCCCTGAGAGCCCATGTTGGGACACCCTGTGAGGGGACAGGGCAGGCTGCGGCAGCTGTAATAATGACCATGTGGTGGCAGGAGGATAACCCTGGGATGGGTGGTCAGAAAAGTCTTTTTTATGGGGTGGCATTACGCTGAGTAAAAGGGGGTAAGAGTATTTTAAGCAGAGTGAACAGCATATACGTGGAAGCTCTTGGGTGGGAAGGGCACGTTCCGGGAACAAAGAAAACGTTAGGTCCGGAGCACAGCGAAGGGGAGAAGGGCTGGTACTGACGCCAGAGGACAGCACAGGTCACGTCGTGCCGGCATTACACACCCTGTAAAGGAGTTTCTATTTTGTTTCATGTGCAATGGGAAGATATTGGAGAAACTAATTTAGGGACATGACCTGATCTAATTTATCTTTTCGACATATCATTTTGGCTACAAGGTGAAGAATTTAGGGAACAGGAGGGGAAGCTGGATAGCGGTCGGAAGGATATGGTGGTCTCGCAACTGAGACGTGCCGTGGCAGTAGACATGGAGGAAAAGGCATCGACTTGAAAGAAATGTTTAAAAGTAAAGTAAAAAGGAATTTCTGGTGGATTAGTTATGGGGATTAAAGAAAATCCAGGTGTCAAGATTTTCTGTGGTTGGATTTCCCAATATTTGAACTTGGCGTGGTCACTTGAAGGTAACGGGAAAGTGTATATGACAATTTCAAGATTCCACGTCTTGTTTTCATTCTCTGTTTTTAAATCAACTTTTCAATTGAGAATTCTTTTTTCTTTAATAGGTTCATTGTCTTGGTGGAGAAATTGGAGCAGAAATCTGGGAGCATCTTCTCGTCATGATCCGATGTCCCTTCTTGGCTCTTTCGGCCACGATCAGTAACCCCGAGCATCTCACTGAGTAGGCACTAGGTTCCAGCGTGGACAGATGTTTGTCTCGAATATTTCAGTTTCATGCTTTCTATGTGGGTTCTGAAAAGCTTCATAACTTTCCAGTGAATTTAATAACTTATCTCTGGATCTTCAAGAAACTATGTCTCTCTCACAACTCCTGGCGAGTGTTGAGCAAAGGTACCTTCTAGAAGGACAATTGAGGACTCCTCCAGCCAGATTTGCAACTAAATAGGAAGTTCTCCCTCCCTCGTATCTACAAAAAAGCTCATCAGGAATGGTAGATTTATGTTTCTTTTCTTTGTCCTTCACCAAGAAATAAAAAAACAAAGTGATATCATGACACGCTCTGCCGCAGACCCTGAGTTCCATTGTCCCACTCTGCATGGATATTTAAGAAGATAGAAAATCCTTATTAGTTGAAGGATTTTTGTCATTGGGCTTGGTTTTTGCCTACTAATAGCAATTATAGCAAAGAATATAGCAAAAACCATATCCTGTGTGCCAGGTACTGTTCTAAGTGCTTTGCATATATTAATTTATTTTCGGTGGCCAGCAACCCTTATGATTTACTATTATTTCCATTAGTGCTATTAAATAGCAGTACTTCCAATACTACTACTATAAGTTCAGTTTGAAATGTGGACGATTAGGCACAGAAAAATGCAGTTATTCAACCAAAGGCCAAAGCCCGTGGCAGGGAGGTTGGGATTCAAAGGCAGGTAGCCGGGCTCGTGAGCCTGTTCCCTTAGTACCGTATGATTTTTAAGGCACATGAAATTTTCTTTACTTAAACTACTTAATTTCACAGGAAGTGCTTCCATATTCTGCCTAAATAACATGCAAATTTATTTGTTAAGGTGGCTACAATCAGTAAAACGGTACTGGAAAGAAGAAGACAAGATCATGGAAAGGAATGTTGCCGCTAAAAGCCGCGAGGGCCGCCACGCCAATTTTCCCAAAGACCACTTGCAAGCAAAGCAATCCTATGAAGTTAGACTTGGTATGTTTTATACAGTCATGTGAATTTTATCTTGTACTTTAGAATGATTTCAGTCCTTACTCTTTCCTTGATCTGGGAACCCTTGCTCTTCACGCCAGTGCTGTATGGAGAGAGGTACAACGACCTGGAGAAGCATGTGTGCGCGGTCGCAGACGGCCGCATCCGTTTCGATCATTTCCACCCGTGCGCCGCGCTGACAGCAGACCACGTAAGTGATACTCTAGCCACACGCATTCTGAGCAATGTAGGCTAATTTTATAACTCATAATTGAAAAGCCACCTAATTGGTGCTTATCAACATTACAGAGTAGATACTTTACAACTGACATATTAACCTTAATCTGAAAAATAACAAGCATGTTCTTCCCAGTTTTCACTGGTTCCTCTATGATGTCTGAATCCACGAAGCTTAATAACCACTAAAAATTTTAACTGGGATTTCTAATTTCATTTGTTCTTGGATATTATCTTTGCTCATTTTATTCTTCTCGGCACCCACTTCTGTCATCCACCCCTCTGATGCTCACTCTTCTCTCGGGGCAGCTACAGCTTTATGGGGACAACCACAGTTCCTGTGAAAATCAGGGACAGACACTTCTCCCTAATGCGGCGGCCGCGACATCTGATTTCTGGTGGTGAACCAATAACATGGAGGCCTTCAGAGGATTTCCACTGGGGCATCGGGGTGTGAGTGGGGAGAGATTTCTTAATTGACCTTGCACAGTTCTCTTCTTCTCTCATCCTGGTGCCACAAATGGCCACGTAAGCTCCCAGTGGCTCTCAAAGTGATAATTAGTCAGGAGTCTGTCTTCCTTCCCAAACCTGAGAAATTGAATATATTCTAAATTCTGTTGTCATGTTAAACACAGCAGGATATCCATCATAAGATTGCCGTGGTGATTAAAAGAGAGAAAATATGTACATTTTAGAACACAAAGTAAATATAATTTGAGAAATATAATTACACATAATTCTCACCTTTCCTTAAAAACCATAATTCTGATCTTTCCCAGTCTTTACTGGCTTTCCTTTGGGAAGAGCTATGTGCATAGCTCCGTAGCTTTGCAGCCAAGCCCTTCTGTGACTTGCCCCAACGTCGCTCCCGTTCAGCCACTGGGTGTCCCACCCGGAAGCGCTTGGAAGGCTTCCATGACTTCGTTAGCTGGATGTGATCTGCTTCCCTCCAGGGCACCTCGCCTGTGTTGGTAACGTGACGCCAGTCACGACCGGCTTGCTGCTTCTGTCGTTTACACGCATGTCTTCTTTGTCTTACTAGAATAACTCCTCGAAGGCAAATTTTGAGTCCTTATAGTCCCTAACAAACTACTGTGTATACAGAAGGTACTTACTAAGTATGCGTTACGTAAGAATGGCCAACCTAGATTAAGCACTAACTCGGTGTTCTGAAAATTTTACATTTTTCATCTCTGTTAACCATAACGGCAACCTTGCGGTGGATGCCCTGTTGCTACTCCCGGTGTATGAATGAAGGCAGGCGAGGCGGGGGAGCTTCACTAGCTCCACGTCACACCCCTGGGCACACAGTGGGGCTGGGGTGCAGCCCCAGCCAGACCGACCCCAGAGCTTGCCCCTCATCACACCGTTCTGAAGAATCCGTTGGACAAATACCTGAACGAGCAAGAATCACTCCATGACCTTTCGGCTGTGACACAATGTCTTCTAAAACCAGCTGAATGAATCGGAATGACAGTGATTTTCTAATAGGATTTTATTGTGGAAGCTTCTTTCTCTTCTGTGTGACAATGGCCCAATCCAAACTCTAAATAAAACTGAAATATGGACAAACTTCCTGTGACTTAACTCACACCCCAAACCTTCAATGTAAATAATGCCCCACATTTAAGAATAAAAAAGTCCTTTTGTTCTTTTTCTCTTTCCTTCCTTCCTCCCTTTTTTTTGCTGAAATTCAGGGATTATCTGACATTTTCATCATTACCTAGCATTTTTAAATAGTGTATTTTTAAAAAACGTATTCTGTGTAGGATGTTTCCAGACAGGTTGTCTCTGAGCTGCGATGAGTGCAGTGGTTTGGAGGACTTGCTGCAGTTGTCATTTGGGTCCGAGTGCCTTTGCTCTGTTCTTAGCAGCTATTAATGGACTCCCTGGAAGGCAATAGAGCTGTCACGGTGTGCTCTGACCCCAGACGACTTTGTATGAGTCTTTTTAAGACTTCTAGACGTTTGTAGCGGGAATGCAAAATGAACACTCAGGCTTGGTTGTTATTAAATATGTTTTGACAGCTGTGTGTGTAGCATGTGTCTATACAGGACATTTCCTAAAGTAGCAGTGATTAGAAACCAAATAGAGTTTCCAATGAGTAAATAACTCCTGATCTTGGGTGGTGTATTTCAGATTGATATGAAAAAACTCAGTGGCAAGAAAAACTTAATAAACTGTGGCAACGTGAAAAGAACCATCCGCCTTGGTCCTTTCCTCTATGGTTGTATCATAAAAGTGATGTCAGGAGAGCAGGGGCGGGGAGGACGTGATCCCGCAGTGGGGAGGGGTCACCCTCCATCCACGTCATCCACACGTGGCTTGTCTCCGGCGAAGAGCAGAGTCGCTGGCCTTTGCCGCCAATTCTCGTGCCACACGGGAGCAGCTGCTGAGTCCTGGAGAGCTGTCCTCCCAGGAAGTCCCCGAAAGAACTAGTCCGTCCCTTTCTGCCCAGTGCGGACCGATGCCCACCACCACCTATGGCATTTGGGACAGTGTGGCTTACAGAAATGGCATCATAGCATAATGCCGCTGTGCTTGTAAATAAAAAGTGGTACAAATCTGTGACCTTTTATTTCTCTTCCTTCTCTTCCTAGGCTGGCTCAGGTTCTGCCAGTTCATCAGTCACTGTGTAGAGGAGAGCGGCTGGACTGCATAGCCAGCCTTTAGCCGTAGAATTTTTGAACTGATTAAAAAAATTCAGACCTATACATTGATAATTAATCAGATCGCACTGACGGCTGAGGCATCAATCGTGTGCCAGGCATTTTACTAGGCTTGTTACGTACATTATTGAATGTAATTCTCATTACAAATCTGTGGCACGGGCAGAATTATTCTTCATTTTAGAAATGAGGAAACTGAGTCCTCTGTAAAAGGCAAAGAGAGTTAAGAAATCAGAAATATTCTAGTGACCAAAACAGAAAATTTATTATTTTAAAATTATGATGATTGTTGGATTTATTTTATGCTTTAGTTAGGCGGAATAAGTAACCAGTTTCAAGTAACAAATTAATAAGAGGGCAAAATGCCAACATTACAAAATAATATGTTCATGTAGTGTTTTGGCACAACGCAGTCCCGACCACGCAATATTCTGGCTGAGAGACGCTAAATGACGATTCCGTGAGATTATTTTACATCCTGTAGTTTTAAAAGTTTGAAGAACATATGGCACTGTATTAACTTTGTTCTCACCGCAGTCTGTCAGGGGGAAATACAAATACTGCATTTTCCTTCCTGTGTGGTGGATGAGGAACGGCATGTCGAGGTGGGATCAGAGTCAGATACTCCGACTCAGACTCTCCTCCACTTTCCATTCTACCAAACGTCATCTCCATTGTTTTTAAAAAAATGATGTTGTGTTGGAGTGGCTCCTTTAGCCCGGAATTTCCAAATATGAGTTTTGTAACTTACTAAAATTTTGCAAAGTTATTTGGGGGAAATCTGCATCCTATGTTCACTTCTTTGAGATTTAACATTTCCAATGAGAGAATCTTATTTAGTATAATACATAAAATTCTCCACTTTCCTTTTTTTTTTTTTTGGAAAACACTGTCTCAGTCCATTCAGTGGGCTCCTATAAAAAATATCGTAGACCAGGTGGCTGTAGCTTTGGGTTTCTGATAGTGACTGTGAAGCAAAGGATAAGACATAAGATACAATAAAAAGAATATTAAAAAGTTCAATTTTGTTTTGAACACAGATCGAGAGGTACGGATTCCCTCCCGATCTGGCTCTTTCTCCCCGGGAAAGCATCGAGCTTTACGACGCCATGCTGCAAGTCCGGAAAAGCTGGCCCCGCGCCCAGGTAAGCAACGGTCATGGAATTAACGCTACTATGGAGGGTTCGGCAAGACCAACCCTCACCCTTTCTAATCACTTGCATCTGATCTTTTAAAATTATTAGCGGACCCTTTCCAGAATAAAATTGTCCCTTCTCCTTCATGCCTCTCCCTAACATTTGCATTTTTTCAAATGGGTTTTAAATTGTGTTTTATTCCTGAAAATACTTCTTCTTTCGACTTCCGAGATGCTGTCGTGTTTTAGTTTCCTCTTACACTTTGGATTTATATTCCTCCGGTTTTTTTTTTTTTCCTTACACTTGCCTCCTTTCTCTACGTCCTAACTGCTGTCTGTTTTCATCTTCTGCTTTGCTTTGCGTCTTTTCCTAGGAAGAGCTCCTCATCCTCACAGTTTAATGCGCTAAAGCTACGGGGTAACGAGACGTTCAACATCTTCATCCTCGAGAAGCTTGGAATGCTGACGACGAGGCGTCTGATTGAGAAACTCCTTCACATTATCTCGCCTGATTTTCTTTAATTTTGTGATATTTGTTTTCAAGGAACTGTGTCCAGAGAACTTCATTCATTTTAACAATAAATTAGTCATTAAGAAGATGGATGCTAGAAAATATGAAGAGAACTTAAAGGCAGAATTAAAAAATTGGATTGAAAATGGCAGCGTGGAAGAGGTAATTTTCTCGTGTGTTTGGCAAAACACTCTATTCCTGATTGTTTTCTTGACATATCATTCAATTAATACCATTCTCTGGGTTTTTAATCTTTAATTTTTATTTTAGAATTTTAAGTTGAACATGAAGTCTGGAGATTCTGAGATAGAATAAAAAAAAGAGAAAAGAAACTGGTCTTTTTTTATCTTCAGGGTCTCCTCAGACATGTGCTGGGTGCTGCGGGCTCCTCGGCGGTGGGCAGCAGACAGAATAGGAGGTCACTGCCCGCTGCTGCCCTGGCCGTGCAGGGCCTGGGCTCACACCAGTAGCTTAGAAGAATTTTTTACTCTTCTTCCTTTTTCTGTCCTGGAGATTTTTTTCTCTTATGATTTTTATTTCAAGTTGTAGAAACTTTAACCCGGAGTCATGTAAGTTATGCCTATTTATTCTAAGTAACTTGATGGTCTTTGTATTTTGAAGTTTGTTTTTATTGTCACAAATCGAGGTTTCAGATTTTTCAGGAGTGACATACATGAAACATTCCTCGTTTGATTTTTTTTTCCCATTATACTTTAACCTCCTCCTGTTCAGAAACATAATATGATGGGCTGACATTTTCTCCTGGCTATTTTGTCATTTAAAAACCCGGAATGTGTTTGGAAGCGCTTTTTCTACGTGACATGGGGAGAAACTGAGTCACTCCTTCCCTCCATGCATGGAACCAACATCATTTGCAGAACAATCCTGACTGAATTGTGCTGCCTTAAAAAATTGCATGTTAAATTGCATATGTGTGTGTGTGTATATTACTATCAAATTTTTGTTCTCTGGTGTATTGATTTATGTTTCTTTGCATAATTTTATAATATACTTTCACAGGATTTTTTTAAAAACACAGAAACATATATTAGACAACTATGAAAATATTTTAGCCAAGAGTAGTAATTTCTTTCTTTCTTATGCATAACTTAAAACAAATAATTTTTTATTTACTGCTGCAGGCCAAACTGGTGCTAAGGAATCTTAGCCCTAAATCAGATTTTACTGCAGAAAACATGTTAAGCATGTTTCCACTTCTCGTTGAAAAGCTAAGGGAAATGGACAAGTTACCGGCACTGTTTTTTTTGTAAGTTATTTAGTTTAATTTGTTTTTGTTCGTAATTGTATTACACCCGTTCTTTTAAAGTGAGGAGAATTAAACTTTACTGTCGTTATGTAGTACTCATGACTATTCCTGGTGCCCGTTTGTTATTCAAATGCATATATCTTATTTAAAATATACGTTTCTAGTTCAAGTCTTATAAAATAGTTTTACTTGTGCTATCACAAATTACTGTCTTTGTTTAATTCACTATGCTATTTTTTGTTTTCTCTGTACTGTAAGCTATTATTCTTATTTAGGTCTTGTTAATTTTCAGTACATACCCAGGTCCTTTGCAAAACAAATTGAACGTATGTGCACACAAGTATCCTATGTAAAATTACAGTATCCTTACGATAGACTAATTATCGGCAGGGTGTTTTATCATATATAATTTATTATAATGAGAACCATGACCTAGAGTCACTGATATTTTGATAAATTTTATATATTATAGTATAACATAGCTTAAAATTGAACAAAATAGTCCAATTTCAATATAATGACACCAAAGTATAATTTATTAATGTATAACACTCTATATCCTGGATTAACCTTGATAACAATTTGGGATTAGAACAGAATGTTTACTTTAGATAATTTCAAATGACACTTAAGCCATGGAAGCTTAAATAAATAAATCCAGAGTCTTACTCAGGTAGTAAAGTTTAATGAAATTTGTTCACATGTAAACAGACATATAGTAATGAATTATCATTGGTGATAATTATTTAAAATGATAATGGTGCATGAATGTAAATTTTCGTTTTGAAACTTTGGGGATTGCAATAAAATTACTCCTTTTGTCTTTGTTATTGGGACAAGGAAAATAAATTCTGTACTGCCAAGAAGTTACAGAGCTCACCTACTTCACTTTCAAGCATAGCTGTAGATTTTAGTTAGAAACAAAAACAATCCTATACCTTTGGGATGCTTCTGAAAACCTAACTGCAAAATATTAACAGAAGTCCAAAAATAACTATTCATTACCCAAACACTCGTATGTATGTAGGGGGAAAAAATTTTACCTCTTCCTCTTCAGGATTTTTCAGCTGGGCCTGAGCATTAATATGATATAAAACAGATGAACAAAAAAACATAAAAATTTATTTAATGTAAGTTCTATATGATATGGGAGACTTCATAAAGAATTGACTCCCCAAAGATGCAGTTAGAGTTGAACATAAATTGTGAAAATGTGAAAAAGCAAAGGGGCTTGGGCTAGGGGGGTTGATGGGGTGGGGAAGTGATCAGGAAGATAAGGGTTAGGTTTTTTGTTGTTGTTTGTTTCGTTTTGTTTTTGAGACAGTCTCGCTCTGTCACCTGGGCTAGAGTGCTGTGGTGTTGGCCTAGCTCACGGCAACCTCAAACTCCTGGGCTTAAGCGATCCTCCTGCCTCAGCCTCCCGAGTAGCTGGGACTACAGGCGTGTGCCACCATGCCCGGCTAATTTTTTTTTTTTTTTGCTATTTTTAGTTGCCCAGCTAATTATTTTCTATTTTTAGTAGAGACAGGATTTCGCTTTTGCTCAGGCTGGTCTCAAACTCTTGAACTCAAGCAATCCTCCTGCCTCAGCCTCCCAGTGCTGGGATTACAGGCGTGAGCCACCGCGCCCGGCCCAAGGGTTAGTTTAATAAGGTTTATTTGTGTAGATTTCATTTGGCCTCACTTCCTGTCCTTGATGTGAGAGTGTTACTCTCCTTCTGGTATAAGGAGAACATCTTTTACCTGGGCGTTTAATCTGCTACTTTTTAGGAAAAAAAAAAAGAAGGTTGGAATGATCTTTATGCACCTGCTGCTTTTCAAGTGCCTTTCACTCAAAGAGCTAATACACCAGAGTGCTTTGTTTTGGGGTAGCATGTTCTGAACTCCTTCACATGCTTAAGATATGTAAGAAGTAAAGTATTTCACAAAAACACTAGAGATTGAATTCTGTTTGAGAAGCTGAATCTTG
This sequence comes from Propithecus coquereli, assembly GCF_000956105.1. Taxonomy (NCBI): domain Eukaryota; kingdom Metazoa; phylum Chordata; class Mammalia; order Primates; family Indriidae; genus Propithecus; species Propithecus coquereli. The sequence continues at coordinate 5,391,238 of NW_012151174.1, forward strand.
GCACGTTTCTGTGGAATCTTGAATACTTTACAAAACAAACCGAATATTTGTGGTCTTATGCAGTTCGATTTCGTCCTAAGTAGCCCCAGATCATCTAGAGATGCGAGGATTTATCTGGGCCCACGTTGTACCTCTAGGAGCTTTTCAAATAGTAGTATATCCGTCAACCTTCTACAGTCTGGTCTGTAGAAAAAAAAACGCAGGGAGCGTGCTGAGTGTTCTTTTATTTGTTTATTTGTTTGAGAAATACCAGTGTGTGCATCGGGGCACCACTTCACGGCCAGGTCCCAGCCTGGGTCCCACCTCTGCCCCCTGTTAGCTGTGTCACTTCTGGACAGCCACTCGATGACTTTGAGCCTTAGTTTCCTCATATACAAAATGAGATGATCGAAATAATAATACACAGAGTTAGGGTGAGAATTAAATAAAAGTAAGCTGTGAAAGTACTTAGTCCAGTACCACAAAATATTATTGGCTAAGGTCCAATCTCTAGATCACATTTGTTGTTGTAAAAGTTGCCAACACCAGGGTGAAATCCCTTTGTGCCAGACCCAAACACACCAGAGCCAGGGGAGCTCATGCTGGAGCCAAAGACTGGGTCAGGGACGTTCTGAAATAACCCCCAAGAAACTCTTTCTTTAGGACCACAGCAGTTCAGGTAAGATGCTCCCCTGCCCAGTAACGGCGTCTCCACCAATGGACTGACGCCAGCTCCGGCTCCGAGTCTCCAAAAGCAACGAGCTGTGTTTCCGAGCAGGTCTCATGAACTTCTCCTTTTGCCAGTAAAACCTTCTCTTCACCCTCGACCCTCAGATGCACGTGTGAGTGGCCAAGGCTGGCATCTCAGGTTCTAATCCTCATTTCTGATTCCCGAATAAATTCAACACATCGGCAAATATTTCTTCTCTGATTTCTTTTTTTTTTTGAGACAGAGTCTCACTGTGTTGCCCGGGCTAGAGTGCCATGGCGTCATCCTAGCTCACAGCAACCTCAAACTCCTGGGCTCAAGCGATCCTCCTGCCTCAGCCTCCCGAGTAGCTGGGACTACAGGCATGCGCCACCATGCCCGGCTAATTTCTTCTATATATTTTTAGTTGTCCGATTAATTTCTTTCTATTTTTAGTAGAGACGGGGTCTCGCTCTTGCTCAGGCTGGTCTTGAACTCCTGAGCTCAAACAATCCACCCGCCTCGGCCTCCCAGAGTGCTAGGATTACAGGCGTGAGCCACCGCACCCGGCCTCTGATTTCTTTTGGTTCACATAACATGTAGGTGATCAGAAAGATTTACGAGGCAAAATGATTTCCAAGTGATGTAGATATTTAAAAAATGAAGTACTGTGATGAAAATGACACCATTTAAAAAAGTAATATAGACCCAGACCCCGGGAACGTGCGTGACTGTACACAGAGAAGAGCGTGTCGTAGGTGAGATCACGGGCCGGAGCCAGACTCCGCCACGTCCCAGCTGTGGGCTCCTCGCAGGTCATGTAACCTCTCTGTGTCTCCATTTTTTCCATCTGCAAAATCGGGGTGTTAACAGTTCCTTCCTTGTGGGTGGCTGTGAGTACTGAATGAGTCAGCATATTTAAGCCACTGAGAGTTAGTGTCTGGCAATCGTAAGTATAATATAAATGTTACTGTTATTATTTTATTGTCTACTGTATGAAATTCCTCTCCGTGTCACACTGTTGCTCTTTTAATCCTCACGTTGCCAATTTATTTACTTTTCCCAAGCTACACACCTTTCCTTTTAATGCTAGCTCTGTAAAGACTTGAGCAAAGCCCTTTGCCTCACAATTTAGATTTTAAAAACGTTATTATACAGACCCAACCTATGACTCGCTATAGTAAGCTATGGTTAGCGTAGTGATAGCAGCTATTGGCTACTTCCAGCCACGGCGTTTTGCCAACAAGTTATAGTGCGGAAGCGAAACTTCCTTGGGTTTCTCAGTGCTCCCGTAAAAAGGCCTCGCTTCCCGACATGGGGCAATGCATGTGATATAAACGTACTAAACGTTTGCTTTTATTTCCTCCCAGAAACATTCTACCTTTTCATGTGAGAATCTGATCCATAGGCGTTTGTCTATAAACGTCTCTAGCCGTGTGTAGTTCATTGCTCAGAGCTGAGGCCGTCTGGTGACAGCCTGGACCAGGTCGCGAGGTTAAGCCCCAATGTGCCAGGAAGTCTGGACCACCGTGTTCCTGGGTGTACATTTCAGAGAGCGTAAAGCCCAGGCCTTGGAGACATTTCTGGATTGTGCAGGCCAGCAAGTCCTGGCACTTGTCTGGTCTCCAGAAAGAAGTAATCACATTCCAAAAGGCTCGCATGAGAACCCACAATTCTTTCCACCCTGCCAAAAAAAAAAAAAGTTTTTTTTAATTAAAAAAATTTTTTTCTTATCTTTTAGGAAGGGAGTTGAAGGGGATATATGTCTGTCTTCTATATATAAATGAAGCAAACCCATTATTCCTTCTTGCCTATAGACTGACTACTCATATAGGGAAAATGCATAGGAGCTCTTACTGCCTTGCCGCAGAAGTAGCGTCTGGGTTGGGGAAACACCATTTAATGTAAGGTAGTTAATAAGGACTCTGCTGATCCAGGACGCCTAGTGTGCACGTTCGAGATAAAATTTATAAAGATGGACATTAAAACCTCAACAGACATATGTCAGGATGATAGCAGTCAATGGAAATATGATTGAATTATATTTATGATGTTATTTTCAAGTCAAGCATTCTTTTTATTTGTTTGCAGATTCAAGTTAGGAGCTGTAGAAGGCACAGCGAAAAGCGTGTACGGTTTCCTGAAGCAAAAGCAGGAGATAGAAAGGCCTCCCAACGCTGATAAAGAAGCCCATGTCATGGCTAGCAAACTCCGAAAAATTAAAAAATCCATGGAGAAAAAAAAGATAATGTAAGTATTGCACTAAACAAGTTGGTCAGTAAAGGGTTAAATTACTTCGCAAGTTCCCGCGGGAGGGACGGACACACACACACACACACACACACACACACACACACACACACACCCCAACACACTCACGAATGTGCTCTGTAAGGAATTCTAGTCATGGCTCGGACTTGTTTGCAAACTGAGTGGATTCGGGTGGGAGCTGGGGTCAGGACGGTGACCGTTTCTCCTGCGTTCTCGCTGCATTTCGACAGTGAGTGGCAGATCGAGTGTTATAACAGACTGCTGCTGTTTGCATACATTTCCTTTGCCCAAATTTTAAGCTCATTTACAATAAGAACCACGTATTTTCCTCTTTTTGTCTCCAGTGCTGGGCACATTGCCTGGCAGGTAGAAATTGCTCCGTCAGCATTTTCGAGTGAATGATCCATAGTTCCCAAGTTCCCAAGTCGAAACGGCTTCTAGAGCATCTCTGACTCAGTTTCCCCAATTCCAGAGGAAACTAGAGTCTGCTGCTGATCCTCCTGCTTATATTTCCTCTGCCCGGTGTGCTGTTCCCTGGGAGTGTGGGAGGCGAGCTGCCCAGGGACAGTGTAGACGGACAGTGTAGACGTGAGCCTCCGTACAACGGGGCTGCTGTAGGCAACTTTCCTTCAGGGCCCTGGGGGCCATGTTTCCAGCTCGATTCGTGACTAACAGTTCAAGCTATGAAAAAAGACGCCGTTGTAATGCCTTCCCCAGAACCGGCGCTCTGCTGAGGGCGAGGCCCTGCCCGGCCCGTGCTCCGGAAGGCGCCACCCTGGCCCTGACCGTCGCATCCGTTCCCAGTGCAGCGGGGGCCATGCCCACCCGCAGTGCTCTCTCGCCCTTTCGGATTCCAGGCTGTTAGGGAGTTAGTTGTATCTGTCAAGGGAGGAGGATAGGACGCATTTTATTTGGCAGTGCGTTACCTTGATTGAAGACCTGTGGCTCGGCAGTAACACGTGGGCAGGTGCTGCGCCCGGCCCCGCCGTCGGGCTCCCTCCCTGGGCGAAGGGTGATGCTGCCGGAGGAGAGAACACTCACTGAGGAGAGACGGGCGAGCCCCTCTTCTCGCAGGGCGCACGGTTGAGACACTCTGGAAATCACAGGAAGGGTCAGCGGTCTGGGTGTGCGAGGCGGCTGCTCCTCTGAAGGTGACAGGTGACCCAGCCTGAGGACTGCGTCTGGGCAGGGTCATGGAGGGGAGTCCTGGGGCGCACCCCCCAGCAGCACACGGAGAGGGGGAACTGCGCAGGTGGTTTATGGAAAGATGTGCTTAGGACGGACCCGGAGGGACGTGAGGAAGCAGGAAAGGGAGAGTGAAGAAGGGACGCGGGGACGTGGGTCCTACTGGCCACAGCCTCAGCCTGAGCTTCCCGGACACTCTGGGGCTCCACAGAACTGCCCCCCTTGAGTCGAGGGCCTGACCCTGATACCTCGCATCCCTCAGTTACTGGCCGGGCCGTTTCCCCACCCCAGGGTAGGCTGTAGCCTCCTGGGTGGGGCATTTCCGCCAGGCTCCGGTCGGTGAGAGCGAGTCGGGCCCAGTGCCGCACGCAGCCACGCCGAGGGCAGCCGGGACACCCTCCCCTGCAGGCCAGGAGGATGCTGGAATTGGCGACGCGCGGCACGGAGCCTGCCTGCCTGCCAGCGGCACGACGGCCGAGGGATAGCAAGCATCCTCACTTTAGCGAGAAGCAGGCCGGTCCGGGGGAACTGGATCTGCAAGACAGAAAGGGACCGTCGCGGAAAATATAAACACGCAGTGGGGCTCCCACGAGGGAGCGCGCGTTCCGGAGGCGGGACAGGAAGGCCGTCAGGGGAAGAAGGTTGAGTCCAGACACACAGCCGTGGGCGTCTGACGCTCCTTTCCTGATGGGGGACGTCTCACGCTTCCCAGGGCGGTCCAATGGCTTAGTGATTAATTCATTCGTGACTTAACAATCCATTAACTAAAATTTTATTTTTGTGAACAGAGAAGGGAAAAAAAGCCAGAAAACCCCGAAAAAAATGGATCAAGACCTAGTACAGAAAGCTGAACACGATAATCTCCTGAGGAGTCTGCAGGAGAACCTGAAAGTCCCCGAGGACTGCACGTACGCCGACCGGAAAGCCCTGGCCGCCGAGGTCAGCACGTGGAGTGACACAGTTCTCCAGGGGATGTGTCACTCATCGGCCGCGGCCGCTTACTTGTAGACAGTGCTTAACGTGACACACACATCATCTATCGCATGAAACGCGCAGTCCCTGCCTGGGGAAAAGTCTCCACGTGGGACGCTCTGGCTGCGTGTATCTGAGGCTCTGCGGCACACACCTGAAAGGACAGGCTTAGGGCGTGTGGGGCATTTCTTGCTCGCTAGCAGCTCACCTCTGAGAATGTCTGCCCTTTCCTTATTTCCTTCCATCGTGTTGTTCTTGTAGCCTGAATTCTAGACTCCAATCTCATACGCCTCGTTTGAAAATTTGGGTAGATGTGGTCCAATACGCTTTAAATAATATTCACAGAATTTCTCAAAATCAGAGGCGTTCTATATTGTAGCTAAAACATGCCATCCAAGAAGCACTGGAATATCTAACAGTGGTATACCATTTCTTCTTCGAAACCTTCTTATGCAAATTGTTTATGCCTATGGTAGACAAATTTGAACAAATGAGTAACGATAAAAGCAATGTCGTCACTCAGAAGTAATTACTGTCCTTCCAGATGAACCTTTGATCTCTTTTATCTGTGACAACACACACACACACACACACACACAGACACACACATTTTTTGTGTATATGTGTGTCTTCATTCTATCGTATAGCTTCTTTTGTGAACTTCACGGGCTCTTCCTTTTTCACAACCGTGGGTTTGTTAATACATCGTTGTCTTACTGGAGCCTTGACGTTCCACTGCGCGAAGGGCTATCCCGTCGAGGGAACCAGTAATCAGCCTTTTGCTTTTGGGAACTGAGGCTTCTGTGCTTTCCTTTTTCCGCTTCTCATGAGCAGCTTTTAGTGTTGTCAATCTAACTCTGGACACAACTGGCTCACCTCTTCAGGACGTAGATATGTTTAAGGCCATTTGTGACCGATTTATTGTAGAAAGTATGCGTTCCCCGACCATATGGGTCAGGAACGCGCTCTGCCTTCCTGGGGAGGTCTCTCTCTGGGCAGAGCCCCTAAGAGGCCCCTCCTCGCACCCCCCAGGGAAGGTTTGTCTCGGAGTTGCTGCTGCTGCCGTAAGGTGTTGTCTTCATGCAGAATCGATTTCCAACCGTTGCCTCATTTGGCCAAATTATTACCTAGTACACGTGTTATTTGCATTTAAAGATTTTTGATATGATTTGCATTAAAATTAGATAAGAAATATCACAATCTCTAAACCTCTTGCTTCTTTTAGACTTTACAGGTGGTGTTTGGCCGAGTAAACTTCGAAAGGAAAGGCAGAGAACTGAAAGCGTTGGCCAGAAGGGGTATCGGATACCATCACAGCTCTATGAGCTTCAAAGAAAAACAGTTAGTCGAAATTCTCTTCAGGAAAGGATTTATTAGGGTAGGTAAACCTTTTCAGTCTAAAAATTGTAGCTGTGACTCTCTCCAGCCGAATTTTCATTAAAAGTGAATCTATAACTAACCTCTTTTCTTTTTTCCTTGTGTAATTACGTATTTTTATTTGAACAACCCATAATGTGACTGCATAGCCCCATCTCCTTTAATTGAGGAGGGTGTTTCTGTAATAAAATGTACCTGTGCTGATCTTGGCACAACCCTTGCTATTTCATTTATAACATCTAGGAGATTTTGTCAGTTGTTCATGTAATTTTGGCTACAGACATTCTCGCGTGGGTTGGGAGGATGTTTATAAGAGAGTTTTAGTCTGATCTTTCTCTGCTGCAGTGACTGAGATAAGAGCGAGAATACTTTGCTTCCTCGGGGCCCGCCGCGTATCTCGGCAGAGTTTCTAGATGTGTCAATGCTAAATGTTCTCCCTTCCGTCACTGACAGTGGACAAGAGGAATTTTAACGGAACTCTGAAACCGGACACTCGTTATGTTTTGTTTAGTGTATCCTATGAAGGTGCAGGGAGATGGTCTGGATAAATTCACAAAAAGGGTTTATATAATTTGGATCTTCAGTAATATTTTAGACAGCAACTTTAAAAAAATATGTGTATTAAATTTTGTGTGACATACATTATACTTGTGTGTCTGTGAGAGAGAGAGACAGAGAGATTGAGACTGATTCTGCTACTCTACGTAGCATCTTTTAATCTTAATAAGATTTTTTTCAACAGCTAAATGTTGAAAAAAATCTGACACCGTAGTTAAAGGGTAACTCTGTTAACTGGAAAAAACTAAAATGTATCATTAAAACTTTGCTTAGCTTTTTTCTTAACTAATAACTATTTATTTATTTAAAAGGTTAATAACCAGTGACAGAATTTTCTACATGATTGTGGGGTGAGAGACACATGTGTTTTCACCAGCATAGATTAGGGTACCTGTTAAATAGCACAGCAACCCCAAATCAGTGACCGATGCGGGGTCTCAGTCAATGGAGGTTTATTAAGCCAAACTTTGAAGACACACCCGGGAAAAACACAAACCACAGATGCATCTGCAACTGTGGCTGTTTTTCCGGGGGGGATTTGGGAACTTTAGTATTTAAGGAGAGAGGATACAGAAAGAGAAAGAAGGAGGGGTGGGCAGTGAGGCAAGAGGGTTACATTCTTGTGAGGCCCAGGAAGCCTGCATTTTACACAGGGTAACGTGAACGTTGGAAGAGAAAAAGGCAGTGAAGGAAGAATCAATTGTGCAGATGTCCCTGGGTAGGCGGAAGAAGGATGGATCTTGTCCCGTCTCTGTCCTGCACCTGGGAAGATAAACCTGCAATCAATGTTATTAGTGTGAAATTTAACAGACTTTAGTTTTAGGAGCTACACTTGGTCTGCAGACCCAAAGCTATGATTGGCATGTCCTTGCTTATGGGAGGCCGGCAAGGAATTTCCTTATGATGATCTGCGGGGCGGCCCTTGTAGGCGCCTGCAGCCCGTGACCTTCCGTGGGACCTGGCTGTGGAGCGTTAGTTACAGCTGCTCACGTGGAAAGTGCATGTTGTGTGACTCGGCCTCTGGGCTCGGCCTTCCCTTTTGCATAAGGAGTTGGGGGGTGGTCTTGAGATTTTTATTTTCCTTTGCAAGTAGTTGCTAGTAGTTGCTAATAGTTTAATGAATGACTAGGGAGCTCTAGAAAAGGTACTATGGAAATAGTGGTAGCTTTGCTATAGAGAACACATTTTTAAAAGACATTTATTCTAGTTATTTTTTAAGTTTAATGTTCTTTCTCCACTTTTGTTCTTACTGAAGAACTTTAGGAAAATAGTTAATAAACGGCGTGTCGCATTTTGACAGATGTGTAGATCTCAGTTACAGAATAATCAGGGAAAAGCACACCAAACTTAAACGTTAACGTTAACCATGGCATGTATGAAAATCAGTATAAAAAGGAAGAGGGGACGGTTAGAAACGCCCAGCGTTATATGAAAGGGTGAGCAAAAAGCTGGGTTATCTCATTATCCGAGTAAATCTTTTAAAGTTTCCCCCACTCCTTTTGTGGTCAATTATCATGACAGTTCAGGGGGGAAGAAAAGAAACTGTGTTTTCCTCTTATGACCGAGATATATTATTTTTATTGATATGATCTCAACAAACCTTAGTAGACAACACAAGTAATGGCCCAGAAGTGGGTTTGTAACAGTTTTATTGCCCAATCCTGAGGAAATTTATTTTGTAGTTGTTTATTTAAAAATATTTACTGCACCACAGGTGCTGGGGCTACAACGAGTGGTGCTCGGGGTCTGGTTAGACGAGGACACACTCGGTGACGCTATTGAGGTAGTCGTTGCTGCTGCAAAGATGATAAACCACGCAGGGCAGAGACAGGTGGCGATGGCACGGTGGGCGTTGCAGATGTACCGGTGCAGAAATTCTCCTGTGGCAGACAACGGAAAGAGCCAGACAAACAAACTTGGCAAAGAATATTTATGCCATGCAAAGTAAACAGCACGCTTAGGAGTGTGCTTGGTGTGTCT
>NW_012151174.1:5403647-5406561 GCF_000956105.1 Propithecus coquereli
TTTTGTGAGTCTTTATTAAAACTGATGTTTCAGTTACCATATAATGAGACATTTCAATCTTCAAACTCAGGGTGTTTTTTTTTTTTATTGTGGCGAAATGCACATAAAGTAAAACTTACTGTCTTAACCATTTTAGTTGTGTGGTTCAGCGGTAAGTACATTCACATCGTCGTGCAATGCTCAGGTATTTTTCGAACTCAAAAGATTTCTTAAATTATACCTTTGTTGTTTTGGTCTGTTATTATAATTGTTCAGTTTCTTCTTTCAGGAAAAACTTATAATTTTTAAATAGAAACTCTCTTTTCTGTTCTTCATTGTTATCTGTTTCTTCATTATGAAAAAAGATGAAATTTATCTTTCGCATCACTGATGCAGCTCCCCAAAGTGCTAATTCTGCTCTCGAGTAATATAAATGTGGATGTTAACTCTGCTGTCGCTGGGCTGTGAGTTTTCCTAAAATTCTTCATTACTTCATCCTGCACTCTTGCATGTCACAATAATGTAGCATTTTCCAATGTCGGTTTGCATTGTCCTTGTGCCATGTTGCTGTTGTGCCTTGTCCCATAGAGGCCATATCATTTGGCTTCCAGTGAGGATGACAATTTTTCAAAACAGTTTTTTTCTTTTTTGCTGCATGCAGTGAGCAATTTTGGAGGCCAGCCCTGCTTTTTTAGAGCAAAAGCCAATGTCCTTGTCACAGTCCATGAGGCTCTACAGGACCTGGTCTCTTGATGCCCCGTTGAGCTCCGCTCTTCTCGCTCTGTCGCTGGGTCACCACCTGCTCCTCGACGCCCCCATGTGAGGACCACGGCTCTTCCTGCTGCTTCTGCTTCTAGGATCTTCCCTCAGATATATGCTCGGCCTCGCTCCCTGACCTCGCCGCCTTCTCTGCTCTAACGTTACTCTCAGCGAGGCCCGTCCTCGCCACACCTTCTAAACCCGAATGCTCCCGCAGTCGGCCGCGTGGTCAACGTTCCTTGTTCAGTTAACGTCGCACTCGTCGCTCTCCCATAGCATCAAATCTGTCTGTGTCTACCTTCCTGTCTTCCCACCTGTACCGTGTTCTCACTTATTCTCTATTTCCCACCAGAACGTAAGCTCCCCAAGCCAGTGATGTTAGTTTGTCCCATTTTCCGGTGTAGACATTCAATAAATATTTGTAGCATGAGTGAATAATTTTAACAATATGATCAATTTTCTGATGAAAAAGTGATCTGTTTTGGGTTTTTCTATTTTCTCACTTTTGAATGAAGATGCACATATCCGTATTTGGTGGTTTTTAAAGAAATAGGATGTGTGACATTTTCTCATGGCGTCACTCTGTCCCCCTAAGTACTACTTAAATCCCCTTGCAAATCTGGGACTGGACGAATAGTTTGGGCCCAAATATCGGTCTTTAGTGGGTCTTCGTCTATGTGGTGTTCTGGACTGAAAGGTCATCTTCTTCCATGTCTGCTGGTCGCATGGCACGTTGGCCGTGCGGCTGTTGTCAGCCACTGCAGACTGTGGTGGGCAGTGCTGTCAGGACTTTGCCATCTCAGTGAGACGTCAGTTATGGGGTCTACGCTCTGTGGTTATGGGGAACAAGTCCCCTCCCCCTCACTACTCTGCCATTGTCATTTCTGCCTAAATGTGGCGCACGAGAGAGAAAAGGTTGTAAAATAGGCCTTTTTTGGTGCCCTTAAAAAAGTGTCACCCCACAGTAAGAAAATGAAGAGTAGACCCCTTCCCCCTCCCTCCCTACCTGCTTCCCTTCCTTCCACCTAGTCTATGGGCCTTATAACAAGGAGAGATTATTTCTAGGTTCTATAAACTCTCAGGCCTAAAGGCAGCTAAGCTTAAATTTTGATGGTGCTGGGAAGTTTTAGTTTTAATTGGGATTTCATGGACATGTTAATGAGAAGTTGAAAGATACATGAACTTCAATGCTGTTTCACACTGGAAATAAAGTAATGTTTTTATTACTTTGGTTTTTATCAACCTAGTTCCATTAACTCTGCAACAATACTGGAGGACGTATATCTTTTATTCCTCCAGAACAATTCAAGAGCTAGACGTTTTTAAACTGGTGTGGCTTTTATTATCAGATGGTTTGGCAACGTGTTTCAACTCTGACAGTTCTGATTCTGTGCCCTGTGTGTTGAAGGAAAGATGTCCTGGTATAAACATGATAGGACAAATAACATGAAATCAAATTGAACCTTATATCCTGCTGGTGTCTCTGTGGCATAATAGATATGAATCACGTATATCCTGTGTTATCATTTATAAATGTATCTCGTAGCAGTAGCATTGCTTGAACAGAGGTCCTCTTATTTAAAGGTGCTGTCGGTGCTGAAGCATTCGTTGCTGTCCTTCAAACAACCCAGAGTCCTGGAGATGCTAAAACTTTACTTCTTGTTTTCTTTGCAGTTCCTGATGAAGGAGGTAGGTACAATTGCGCTTTGCTTTTTTGTGAAATAGGATTGCTGCTGTCCAGATTTCTGGCCATGCTGGACTAATCGTATTCTTTAGAAGGTTATATCCAATGATTAATATTACTTATAAATATATAATTATCAAAGTTGGGCTAGGTAATAGTTATCAACCTCTCTTATATTGGCATTAAATACCATTTTAAACTGGCACTTAATAAGCTACTTATTAATTATGGGTTGAGTCAAATTAATAAATTGTTTTTATTCTTTAGGGCTATTTAGATCAAAAAGGCAATCCGATGGGGTTTGCAGGACTTGTATCACATTTGCATTATCACGAACCTTCTAATCTTGTTTTTGTGAGCTTTCTTGTAAAAGGCCTTTTCCATAAGCTCTGCCAGCCAGCCAGGAAAGGTAAGCTGGAGGTTTCATACATATATAATCCAAAAATTGTGACAGATTTATAGAAAGCTAGCATTTCAGGAATATTTTTTCTA
>NW_012151174.1:5417796-5421239 GCF_000956105.1 Propithecus coquereli
TTCTCTTTCTAGGTGGTGACAGCTACTGGAACACTTGCTTTGGGGATCAACATGCCTTGTAAATCTGTGGTGTTTGCTCAAAACTCAGTCTATCTGGATGCTTTAAACTATAGACAGGTATTGCCCTATGTATAAACTTGCTTATCGTATTGCTAAAATATAGCAATAAAATAGTAAAAAACCATGAACCTTTGGTTTAAAACATGCTACAATTCGCGGCGGTACGCCCTGGCACTCGCCCGTGCCTGGCTGCCCCTTTTAGCTGTGATGTAGTTGAAAGCAGGAGTTTGGTGTATGTGACCGCCGCTATCCAGACGGGTGAACTCAGATGAGGGGTCTAAACTGCCTGAGCCGCCTTTCCTGTCTCCAGAATTGGGTCATGGTCACTATCCCACGGCATTTGCAAGAATCACGGAAAGTGATTTGTGAGAGAGGTACGCGTGAAAGGCGCACACAGCTGAGCACAAAAACATTCGCTTGTCCATTTGCTGTGCACAGGGTTTTGCACTCGGGGTCGTCTTTAATGCTTCCTCTTCTCTGCTCCTGACTCACGACCTGCCACCAAGTCCCCTTCAGGACTCTGCCCTGGGGTGTTTGATTGGTGCCTCGCAGGCTCTGTGTGCGCCTGGCCTTGTACGCCGGAGCAGTTGCTCTTCTCCGATCCTCCCACGTGTCCTGCAGGCAGTGCCGTTTGTCTTCAGACGTCTGCTTGCTCGGGGCAATTTCACACATATTTCTTCTGGCAGCATCAAATTCAGATACGTCATCCACATCCAAGCTTTTATCACAGTGCCCCTCCTTTTCTCTCCAAACACTTTTTATTCTTCTCCTTGTTCATCGGCCTTGTTCCTGCCCAACACCAAAGCCCTGTCTTTCATTTCCACTCTTGCTGCTATATTTTGCACAAATCCTCCTGTCTTACCTTCAGGAATCTTCTATGTGGGGCTATGGCGTGAGGATACTGTGATGTCTGGGATGATGGATTTGGGACTCGGAACGCCAGGGTTTGAGTCCTGGATCTTCCAGTTTGAGGCGTTTGACCGCGGACGAGTTTCCCGTTTTCCTGGGGCCTTGGTACAACCTAAGCACTTAACAAAGGAGAATTAATATAACCTCTGGAAAGAGTTTGTTCTTAACTTGCTTTTTACGAGTAGTGTTTCTGAATTTTATCTCACTTGTGTATTTTCTTGATTTGTACACAGCTTTTATTTTGAGATTTGTGACTTAGCACGCTTCTGTGCAAGAGCGCGGGAAAGAGGGGGCGAGAGAGGGTGAGGGGAGGACAGGAGATTGGGGTGTCAGAGTTCAGCTGTCAGAGAACTTGAAATCAGCCTTTTGCTATTACTGCTCTTTGTTTCTTCCAGATACCGTTACATAAAGACCTAGTGCAATTAACGGGGTGAAATAAGTGCGTAGTAATGATAACTGTCTCGTGTTTAAGCTGTCTCAGTCACGGTAAATTTGCTAAGCACGACATGGTGGGATACTAGTCTCAGTTGAGTAACGGTTGGACAGACACACAATTTACTTGCTCCAAACCAATGTGAAGATTCAGTTCTCTCCATGGTAGTAGAAGCGTTTAGGGAACTTACGTATTGTGGTTCTGTTCTGTTTCCAGATGTCTGGTCGCGCTGGGAGAAGAGGTCAAGACCTGCTAGGAGACGTATACTTCTTTGATATTCCATTCCCCAAAATTGGAAAACTCATAAAATCCAACGTTCCTGAGCTGAGAGGACAGTTCCCTCTCAGCATCACCCTGGTCCTGCGACTCATGCTGCTGGCTTCCAAGGGAGATGACCCAGGGGACGCCCAGGCAAAGGTATGCGCCAGACGCTGTCTGCGGCTCCCCGACGAGGTTCCTCCTCCCTGGCCTGGCGGTCGCTGGGTCTGCTGTTCCCTGGGAAGTCTGTAGCAATAACTCTTCAGTTTCTTCAGTCTTTTAATGCTCTGTGATATCTTCAATGGCACAGGGCTGGGGGAGCTGCGGAGAATAATAATCAGATTTGTTTGTTTCCACTGTCAGACACAGGCTGTGTGGCCGGTTGGGCGTTGGGAGTCAGCCAGGACCACCATGTCCAGGGCGATAGGCGTTGTCCTGCGGTGGTTGTGGCTGCTGGCTATGGGTCTAAGCAGGTCTGGTTAGAGCCCTCTTTCTGCCATTTAGAAACAGAAAGTGTGTTTTTATGATTTTGTAATAAAAAGTTTATGTTTCATAAAAAAATAACCTGAGTTCATTAAAGAATATTTGGAAACTGTAGAATGTTGAAAAAAGAAAAAATACCCATACCTACTTTGACTACCCAAAGACAATCACATTATCATTTTTATTTTTTTCCAGTCACTTTTCCGGGTGTGTATTTGGTTTTTAAACACTGATAGAGTTATATGTAATTGGACTTCAAAATACAGTTGTACATTTTTCTTGATGTTTGTTGCTCGGAGAAATATTTTGTGCCCAGTCCCACAACGAGAGATTTAAAATTCATAACCAAATAATTTAATTTTCATCTTTATGAAGATGCGTTGTCGAAGGGACCGAGCCTGTTTTTGGGTATCAATTAGTGTGCCCAGATGACTCAGATACTGTTTTCTGAGGTGAGGACTCTTCTAGCGCCCTCGTGGTGAGTTGGCTGACTCTACAGAGCAGGCGTACGTCATTTTAGACCAAAACTTCCCCATTTTGTGAGTCCTTGACTTTTACCTTTCTGTAGAGAGGAGTTTGTCTTCTAACAAGATTTATTATTTTTTCAAAAATGTTTTCAGGGTGGTTCATTGTCTTTGCCTTGGCATATCTGAGAAGACCTGTATCATCTTTTTACATGTAGGACTCAAATGTGGCTACAGCATTCTCAGAATATGCTCTTTGTTCGTGACACGGAACTGCGATTGCCTCATTGCCTTCTGCGTTTAGTGTTACACAGGCGCCTTTGAAGGCTCATCCAGGGGAGCCCTTTTAGTTTCTGTCCTCTTGCACTTAATTTTTTCTGCCTATGTAATTATATAAATCTTTGCTTTGTCCTATTTGAAATGGTTTTCCCCAGGATTTTCTATTTTGTGAGTCTTTATTAAAACTGATGTTTCAGTTACCATATAATGAGACATTTCAATCTTCAAACTCAGGGTGTTTTTTTTTTTATTGTGGCGAAATGCGCATAACGTAAAACTTACTGTCTTAACCATTTTAATTGTGTGGTTCAGCGGTAAGTACATTCACATCGTTGTGCAATGCTCAGGTATTTTTCGAACTCAAAAGATTTCTTAAATTATACCTTTGTTGTTTTGGTCTGTTATTATAATTGTTCAGCTTCTTCTTTCAGGAAAAACTTATAATTTTTAAATAGAAACTCCCTTTTCTGTTCTTCATTGTTATCTGTTTCTTCATTATGAAAAAAGATGAAATTTATCTTTCGCATCACTGATGCAGCTCCCCAAAGTGCTAATTC